>NW_024609251.1:0-128118 GCF_018296145.1 Oncorhynchus tshawytscha | reverse complement strand
TATTCTTATTGTGCTACTTTTTATTTTAGCCTACTTGGTAAATATTTTCTTCTTCTTGAACTGCACTGTTGGTTAAGAGCTTGTCAGTCAGCATTTCACGGTACAAGTCTACACTTGTTGTATTCAAGCATGTGACAAATAGTTTGATTTGATTTGTATAGCCACGCACATTGTTTACAATGTTGACCCACTGAAGGACCAAGCACACAAACACCCGGTAGAGTAAGTTCCAATGTAATTTTATTAAATTTTGCAATATGTCCCCCCTCTCGACTATATACCAAGAATTGGTCAGTCTGATTTATTAGACAAGAGATAGAAGTCAAAGTTCACCCACTTTGCATACCCCACCCTGAGACATCCATGTCTTCATCTGGAAAAGATCAATGGTTGAGTTGGATCTTTTGAAAACTTACAAACTATTTCACCATTTTTAAGACAAAGAAATTGTTTTGTTTTTACCTTTAACATAAATAGACCCAAAACACACAAGCTCTATTGATATTAAACTCAACTGTATATCTATTTCGATGAAGAAGACATGGATGTCTCATGGTAGGAGGAGTATGGAACACCTGAAAGTACATAAAAGAATAATACACTTGGGAGAAAAGCCATACCACTGTTCAGACTGTGGTAAGGAATTTAACCCGATTAGATGGCCTGAAACAACATGAGAGAATACACTCTGGAGAGGGGCCTCACCACTGCTCTCAGTGTGGAAAGAGTTTTAGCTGGTTAGGAGCCTAAAAATACACGAGAAAACACATACAGGGGGAGAAGCCTTACCACTGCTCTCAGTGTGGAAAGAGATTTTCCCAGTTAGGGCATCTAAAAGGGCATAAGAGAACGCACACCGGAGAGAAGCCTTACCACTGCTCCCAGTGTGGGAAGAGATTTTACCCAGTTAGGCAACCTAAAAAAATCATGAGCTAATACACTCTGTATATAAGCCTTACCACTGCTCTCAGTGTGAACATACATTTTTCTCATTAGATTCTCTGAGAAAACATGAGATAACACACTCTGATGAGAAACCTTTCCATTGTTCCCAGTGTGGCAAGAATTTTTTTACATTAGGGTCCCTGAAGGAACATGAGCGAACACACACAGCAGAGAAACCTTACCATTGTTCTAAGTGTGTAAAGACTTTTTCCTCATCAAAATACCTTAAAGAACATAAAAGAATACACTCTGGAGTGAAACCTTACCACTGCCCCCAGTGTGAAAAAGTTTTGCCCGACCGAGGGACCTGAAATATCACGAGAGGACACACACAGGAGAGAAGCCTTACCGCTGCTCTCAGTGTGGAAAGACATTTTTTTTATCAGGACATCTGAAAAGACATGAGCTAACACACTCTGTTGAGAAGCCTTTCCACTGCTTCCAGTGTGGGAAGGATTTCACCCAGTCAAGATACCTGAAAAAACATGAGCTAACACACTCTGTAGAGAAGCCTTTCCACTGTTCTCGATGTGAAAAGAGTTTTAAGAATTTATGGAACATGAAAGTGCACGAGCAAAGACACACAGAGGAGAAGCCTCCCACTGTGGGATGAAATGTACATGGTTTCATCAACCGAAAGAGCATGAATGAATCTCTCACTCCGGAGAGAGATGTCCGAAGCCATTATTTATACTGTGTAATTTAATCATTTTTTACATTTGTGTACCTTTTACCATCCATATGAATTCGAACCTGTCTATGCATACAGGAAACAATTATTTCCTTCACCACCGTTCAAAACGGAACTGTGTGGACAAACCTGGACGTTCTTTAAAAGAACGTTGGTCATTTTTAGAATGTTGGGACATGGTTTGAATGTTTATCAGGAAACACACAAAAGTGCTCCCTGTTGGCTGATATCTTTGACTGAGAACGGGTTTGTCATTATGCCACATTAATAAAATAAAGATGGCTCTTCTAAAAGCCTACTTCACACCATGATGTTTCAGCATTGTCTATCTCCGTGAAAAGTTCTGTGTTCACCTGCCACATGCGACATAAACACACAGTGTGCTTGAGTAAGATCAATATCCATCTTCATAATACAGATAGCATGTAGCCTGAGCTAGAATGTGAAGCTAACTAGTTTGCTAGCTTTATACAGTTTAAGAGAGTAGATCTAGCTAGCTTTATACAGTATAAGCCAGAGTAGATCTAGCTAGCTTTATACAGTATAAGCCAGAGTAGATCTAGCTAGCTTTATACAGTATAAGTGTGAAGGGCCTCTCCTAGGTTTGAGTATGTCTAGATAGATCTAGCTCTCTCTCTCTCCAGACATAGTCAAACCTAGGAGAGGCCCTCATATATAGAACACAACCCCTCTGATGGTTCTGGTCATGGTTGGGGTCAAACAGGGTTCAAACCGACCTTCAGACCCTCAAAAGCCACCCCTAGAATATTGCTGTGATGTTTAAACTTTATTTGTAGATGTAGAACTTGAAATAGAATTGACTTTAGATTTTTTAAAGATTGATCTTAGACTAAAATGTTGTTTAAAAACAAAGCCTTTTATGATTCAGGACTCTTGGTGTGTAACCCCTCCCTCACCTGCTGCTTTTAGTTGCTCCTCCCAAGTCTTTGTCTTTATTTGTATATATTGAATAAAGGTGGACTCAGAGTGCAGCCTTGTCTCGCTCCCCAATTAATTTCTAAACTTTGAATAAAGTTGGACAAAGACTGCAACCTTGTCTCGCTTCCAAATGAATTTCAAAATGTTGATTAAAGTTGGTCTCAGACTGCAGCTTTGTCTCGCTCCCCAATTAATTTATATATATTGAATAAAGTTGGACAAAGACTGCAACCTTGTCTTGCTTCCCAATTAATTTCAAAATGTTGAATAAAGTTGGCCTCAGACTGCAGCCTTGTCTCTTGTCTTGAGAAGACATACCACTGCTCTCGTTGTGGAAAGACATGGACCTGAAATCAGAGAGAAAAGAGAGGCTGTGTTTTGACTTTTGTTTTTGACTGAGAATTTGTGTTTTTGTCATGAAATATAAATGTATATATAAAATAATACTCACCACTAGGCCTACATTTGTGTTTCTTTTTTCATCTCGAAGCATGGTCATGTGATAGGGGCAGTATTACTGTATATATGGTCATATCGCAAATCTGATTTAATCAAATTAAATGTGTATTTGGTTTTGATATAAATGTTGATCGAATGGATAAACCTTTGGATGTTAATTTTATGATGTAAATTAAGAAATAGAAAAATATCTTTTGGATATCTGTATAATTCTACTATATTAATCCGAATGGTACAGTCATGTGATAGGGGCAGTAATACTGTATTAATCCGAAGGGTACAGTCATGTGATAGGGGCAGTATACAGTAGTACTGTATTAATCCCCAAGGGTACAGTCATGTGATAGGAGCAGTAATACTGTATTAATCCCCAAGGGTACAGTCATGTGATAGGGGCAGTATATAGTAGTACTGTATTAATCCCCAAGGGTACAGTCATGTGATAGGGGCAGTAATACTGTATTAATCCCCAAGGGTACAGTCATGTGATAGGGGCAGTATACAGTAGTACTGTATTAATCCCCAAGGGTACAGTCATGTGATGGGGGCAGTATATAGTATTACTGTATTAATCCCCAAGGGTACAGTCATGTGATAGGAGCAGTAATACTGTATTAATCCCCAAGGGTACAGTCATGTAATAGGGGCAGTGTAACGGTTTTCTAGTGGTGATGAAGGAGAGTCGGACCAAACTGCAGCGTGTCGATTGAGATTCATGTTTAATAAAATAAAGAAACACGAACACTACACAAAACAATAAACGTAATCGAAACCGAAACAGCCTATCTAGTGCAAACTAACCGAGAGTACACATAGGACACTAAGGACAATCACCCACGACAAACTCAAAGAATATGGCTGCCTAAATATGGTTCCCAATCAGAGACAACGATACGCACCTGCCTCTGATTGAGAACCATTCCAGACAGCCATAGACTTTGCTAGATAACCCACTAAGCTACAATCCCAATACCACCACCAAAACCCCAAGACAAACACACCACAATTACAAAAACCCCATGCCACACCCTGGCCTGACCAAATACATAAAGTTAAACACAAAATACTTTGACCAGGGCGTGACAGGCAGTATATAGTAGTACTGTATTAATCCCCAAGGGTACAGTCATGTGATAGGGGCAGTAATACTGTATTAATCCCCAAGGGTACAGTCATGTGATAGGGGCAGTAATACTGTATTAATCCCGAGGGTACAGTCATGTGATGGGGGCAGTAATACTGTATTAATCCCGAGGGTACAGTCATGTGATAGGGGCAGTAATACTGTATTAATCCCGAGGGTACAGTCATGTGATGGGGGCAGTAATACTATATTAATCCCGAGGGTACAGTCGTGTGATGGGGGCAGTAATACTGTATTAATCCCGAGGGTACAGTCATGTGATGGGGGCAGTAATACTATATTAATCCCGAGGGTACAGTCGTGTGATAGGGGCAGTATATAGTAATACTGTATTAATCCCGAGGGTACAGTCATGTGATAGTGGCAGTATATAGTAATACTGTATTAATCCCGAGGGTATTGTCATGTGATGGGGGCAGTAATACTATATTAATCCCGAGGGTACAGTCGTGTGATGGGGGCAGTAATACTATATTAATCCCGAGGGTACAGTCATGTGATAGGGGCAGTAATACTGTATTAATCCCGAGGGTACAGTCATGTGATAGGGGCAGTATATAGTAATACTGTATTAATCCCAAGGGTACAGTCATGTGATAGGGGCAGTATATAGTAATACTGTATTAATCCCGAGGGTACAGTCATGTGATGGGGGCAGTAATACTGTATTAATCCCGAGGGTACAGTCATGTGATAGGGGGTATATAGTAATACTGTATTAATCCCGAGGGTACAGTCATGTGATGGGGTGATAGGGGCAGTAATACTGTATTGGGGGCAGTAATACTGTATTAATCCCGAGGGTACAGTCATGTGATAGGGGCAGTATATAGTAATACTGTATTAATCCCGAGGGTACAGTCGTGTGATGGGGGCAGTAATACTGTATTAATCCCGAGGGTACAGTCATGTGATAGGGGGCAGTAATACTATATTAATCCCGAGGGTACAGTCGTGTGATGGGGGCAGTAATACTATATTAATCCCGAGGGTACAGTCGTGTGATAGGGGGTACATTAACCAAAAAAGGGAGAGAACCACTGAGCTCAGGGACCAGGCTCAGTCTGTCATGCTAGCAGTTCTGTTGTTGGTCCAGGCTCTTTGTTGTCCAAAGGGTGTTGGTGGAGCTGGGTGATGAAGGGTGTTGGTGGAGCTGGGTGCTAAAGGGTGTTGGTGGAGCTGGGTGATGAAGAGTGTTGGTGGAGCTGGGTGCTAAAGGGTGTTGGTGGAGCTGGGTGATGAAGGGTGTTGGTGGAGCTGGGTGATGAAGAGTGTTGGTGGAGCTGGGTGCTAAAGGGTGTTGGTGGAGCTGGGTGATGAAGGGTGTTGGTGGAGCTGGGTGATGAAGAGTGTTGGTGGAGCTGGGTGATGAAGGGTGTTGGTGGAGCTGGGTGATGAAGAGTGTTGGTGGAGCTGGGTGATGAAGGGTGTTGGTGGAGCTGGGTGATGAAGAGTGTTGGTGGAGCTGGGTGTCTGAGAAAGAAGAAAGAGAATATCTGTTATTAAACATTGTGTTTTTGTCTTTGTCATTTCTGACCTAATCAGATTAAAATTTTCTCTTTATTTTGCTTGTAAAGTGGGTTTATTTGCGGAGAATCTCAGTCCTTTTACATAGCATTGGTGGTTCAGTGGGAGAGTTCTCGCCTGCCACGCTGGAGGCCGGGGTTCCTTTCCCAGTCAATGCGCTAACTGAATTCTGAGTTTTTGATTGGAAATAATCTATTTGTATGTTTTGCCTGGAAAGTTATGGTGGCTAGTGTTTGTATAAGATATAAACTGAACGTTTTAATAGCTTGTCTGGTTCAAATTGATAGAAGGGATAAATTAAATGTTTTTAATAGATTGTTTAGGTTAAATTGATAGACTAATTCTTTCAACTTAAAATAATAACGAAGCGAGTTTTGATGCAAGACGATGTCTGTTCACTAAATTATCTGCTGGAATAATGTATTGAGAATTGAGTCGTATTTAAATTACTGTATCAATAGAGAAGACCGTTACCTAAGTTAAAGAAATTCTGAATAATAGCGGAGAGATGATGGCGATAGGAAGTGATTACCGAAATGATTTTCATTCTTATAGATTGACTGACGCATGTTGTGATTTTGGCGCTGCGTGTGTTATTTTTAAAGAAATAGGATACATAAGTGTGGAGAGCAGAGAGAAGAGGAAGTTATAAAGTTTGGGTTTTAAATCTTACATAGAGGTAAGGAAAAACGTTGAAATGGGAGGGGTTATATATTTCTGCCCAATGGGAAAAAAGGAATAGGATAAGTTGAGCTGGAAAAACGTTGAAATGGGAGGGGTTATATATTTCTGCCCAATGGGAAAAAAGGAATAGGATAAGTTGAGCTGGAAAAACGTTGAAATGGGAGGGGTTATATATTTCTGCCCAATGGGGAAAAAGGAATAGGATAAGTTGAGCTGAAAGTAAGGAAGAGAGTTGCTCTGTTTGCTACTAATTATCAGGGTAAGTTGCTAGAGGCAGGTAGATTGTTGTAGAATAACGTACATTTGCGTTATTAGTTTGAATATACAATAACCTTACTGAAATTGTGTTGTAGGAAAACCCTCAAACGGATCACTAATACCTTTGACCTTACACAGCTAGTTAAAGGGCCAACCAGGGTGACTTGTTGCTCTAAAACACAGATTGATTTGGTGTTCAGTAATAAACCAGAGAGAGTGACTAAATCATTCAATATGGTTACTGGGCTGTCTGATCATAATCTGACACTTATAGCCAGAAAGCTGTCTAAGAGCAGGTTTAACCTCTCTACTGTTAGAAAGCCGGATCAACTCAGAATACCTAAGAGTGAATTAAACTATTTTGAAAGATCAATTAAGGGAATAAACTGGAATGATCTCTTGTCCTATACAGACGTGGAAGCTGATAGTCAGGTTTTTCTATCCACAATCCAGACTACAATAAATGGCTTCCTAAAGAAAATCAAATCCAAACCTGGCCAAAAGAGCACTCTTCCTTGGCTAAATGGAGAAATCTGGAAATTGATGAAAGAACGAGATTATGCTCTAAAAATAGCCCTAAAATCTAAATTAGAGCATGACAGACGTAGGTTTACCATGTTGAGAAATAAGGTGATGAAAGAAATCAGACAGGCCAAGGCAAACTTTTTTATTAACATAATCGGTGAAGCAAAGGGAAATTCTAAACGGATCTGGGAGAATCTAAAAAACAGGGAAAGACCATAGTAACACTGCAAAAAGACTAGAAATCATGGTGAATAACAATCTAACACAGGATGCAGTCGAAATAGCAATAGCCTTCAATTCCTACTTTATTGACTCTGTCAGGGTACTGACACAGAACCCCTCCACTGGTTTCTTGGGCTCAGTGCTAGTGAATGACACTCAACCTGTCTTCATCATAATGGAGGTTTCTGAGTCAAAGGTGAACAAGGTGATTAGCTCACTAAAGAACTCTAAAGCCAAAGATGTGTTTGGGATGGACTCTAACTTTCTTAAAAACTACACAGAGTCACTCATTGGCCCCATTACTAAGGTCACCAACACATCTATTGGTCTCGGTGTGTTTCCAAGGGTATGGAAGTCGGCCATAATAACGGCCATCTTTAAATCAGGCGACCCTGCTAACGTGAGTAACTACAGGCCCATTAGTATACTACCTGTGGTGTCAAAGGTTGTTGAAAAGTGTGTAGCAGAACAACTGATTGCCCACCTCAACAACAGCCCCTTCACATTACACTCCATGCAGTTTGGCTTCAGAGCGAAACACTCCACAGAAACGGCCAACTGCTTTCTTCTGGAAAATGTGAAGTCCAAGATGGACAAAGGGGTGCTGTTGGGGCTGTGTTTCTGGACCTAAGGAAGGCTTTTGATACTGTTAACCATGAGATTCTCATCACAAAATTGTCCAAGTTCAACTTTTCCCCTGATGCCTTGAGATGGATGAAATCATACCTTGAAGGCAGAACTCAGTGTGTCAGAGTGAGCAATGAGCTGTCGCCCACTCGTAGCTATGATGTGGGCGTGCCCCAAGGGTCAATACTGGGGCCCCTCCTGTTCAGCCTGTACATTAATGATCTACCTTCTGTCTGTACTGGGTCTGAAGTTCAAATGTATGCAGATGATACAGTGATATATGTGCATGCAAAGAGCAAACAACAAGCTGCACAAGAACTCACTACTGTAATGGTCCAGGTTACAAAGTGGCTTAGTGACTCGTGTTTGCATCTCAATGTGAAAAAAAACTGTTTGCATGTTCTTCACAAAGAGGGCAACAGATGCTACTGAGCCAGATGTCTATGTGTCTGGGGAGAAGCTCCAGGTGGTATCCGATTTTAAGTACCTTGGCATCATACTTGATTCCAACCTCTCTTTTAAAAAGCATGTGAAAAAGGTAATTCAAATAACCAAGTTCAACCTAGCTAATTTCCGATTTATACAAAATTGTTTGACTACAGAGGTAGCAAAACTGTACTTCAAATCTATGATACTCCCCCACTTAACATACTGCTTGACTAGTTGGGCCCAAGCTTGCTGTACAACATTAAAACCTATTCAGTCTGTCTACAAACAGGCTCTTAAAGTGCTTGATAGGAAGCCCAATAGCCATCATCATTGTCACATCCTTAGAAAGCATGAGCTCTCGAGTTGGGAAAATCTTGTGCAATACACCGACGCATGTCTTGTATTCAAGATCCTTAATGGCCTGGCTCCCCCTCCACTCAATATTTTTGTTAAACAGAAAACCCAGACATATGGCAGCAGATCCACAAGGTCTGCCATGAGAGGTGACTGTATAGTTCCCCTAAGGAAAAGCACCTTTAGTAAATCTGCATTCTCTGTGAGAGCTTCCCATGTCTGGAATACACTGCCATCAGACACACATAACTGCACCACCTATCACACTTTCACAAAATGCTTGAAGACATGGCTAAAGGTCAATCAGATTTGTGAACATGGTCCCTAGCTGTGTGTTGCCGCTCTCCATGTTGTCTGTTGTCTGTAGCTTGTGAGGTGTGGAAACACTCTGTTGCTTTTATGAATTTTGTCATGTTGCTTTTTGTCCTATGTTGCTCTGTCTGTATGCTACGTCTTGCTTGTTCTATGTTGCTATTGTCTATATTGTAATTGTTTTTAATAACCTGCCCAGGGACTGCGGTTGAAAATTAGCCGGCTGGCTAAAACCGGCACTTTTACTGAAACGTTGATTAATGTGCACTGTCCTTGTAAAAATAAAAAATAAACTCAAACTCAAACTCATTGTTTTGACCGTTGTTTAAGTACACTCTTTTCTGTACTTCTGGCAGTACAATGTGGATTGGGCTTTATTTGGCTGTAAGAAAGGAGATCTGAATGTTTGAATTGTAAAACATTGTGAGATTCTGATGGTTATTGATTCTTGGGTTGATTGTTTAAGTAACACCAGTTCATTTGAGCAGGAAAGTTCATGTAGTCTAACATTATAGTATGTTTCCATTAGGTGGAACAATGTCAGGTCATTAAAGGTGATTACTGGTTGAGTAGTTTGAGAGCCTGTTGGCAGAAGACTGAATGGGTATGAATGTTGAAAAGCAAGCTTGGGCCAAACTAGTAAACTAGTATGTTAAATGGGGGAGTATCATAGATTTTAATTATAGTGTTGTTGCCGCTATAGTCAAAACAATTGCATATGTTTTGGGAAATTAGGTTGAATTTGGTTATTTGAGTTCCTTTTTTATTTGCTTTTTAAAAGAGAGGTTGGAAGCACCACCAGGAGCTGATGCCTTGGTACTTAACATCAGATACCACCAGGAGCTGATGCCTTGGTACTTAAAATCAGATACCACCGGGAGCTGATGCCTTGGCACTTAAAATCAGATACCACCAGGAGCTGATGCCTTGGCACTAAAATCAGATACCACCAGGAGCTGATGCCTTGGTACTTAAAATCAGATACCACCAGGAGCTGATGCCTTGGTACTTAACATCAGATACCACCAGGAGCTGATGCCTTGGTACTTAACATCAGATACCACCAGGAGCTGATGCCTTGGTACTTAAAATCAGATACCACCAGGAGCTGATGCCTTGGTACTTAACATCAGATACCACCAGGAGCTGATGCCTTGGTACTTAACATCAGATACCACCAGGAGCTGATGCCTTGGTACTTAAAATCAGATACCACCAGGAGCTGATGCCTTGGTACTTAACATCAGATACCACCAGGAGCTGATGCCTTGGTACTTAAAATCAGATACCACCAGGAGCTGATGCCTTGGTACTTAACATCAGATACCACCAGGAGCTGATGCCTTGGTACTTAAAATCAGATACCACCAGGAGCTGATGCCTTGGTACTTAAAATCAGATACCACCAGGAGCTGATGCCTTGGCACTTAAAATCAGATACCACCAGGAGCTGATGCCTTGGCACTTAAAATCAGATACCACCAGGAGCTGATGCCTTGGTACTTAAAATCAGATACCACCAGGAGCTGATGCCTTGGCACTTAAAATCAGATACCACCAGGAGCTGATGCCTTGGCACTTAACATCAGATACCACCAGGAGCTGATGCCTTGGCACTTAAAATCAGATACCACCAGGAGCTGATGCCTTGGCACTTAAAATCAGATACCACCAGGAGCTGATGCCTTGGCACTTAAAATCAGATACCACCAGGAGCTGATGCCTTGGCACTTAAAATCAGATACCACCAGGAGCTGATGCCTTGGCACTTAAAATCAGATACCACCAGGAGCTGATGCCTTGGCACTTAAAATCAGATACCACCAGGAGCTGATGCCTTGGCACTTAAAATCAGATACCACCGGGAGCTGATGCCTTGGCACTTAAAATCAGATACCACCAGGAGCTGATGCCTTGGCACTTAAAATCAGATACCACCAGGAGCTGATGCCTTGGCACTTAAAATCAGATACCACCAGGAGCTGATGCCTTGGCACTTAAAATCAGATACCACCAGGAGCTTTTTCCATCAGTAGTTGTTTTTTGAGGAACATGCAGACTGTGTTTTATTTTGAGATGTAAACATGAGTCTCTGAGCAATTTTGTCATCTGAACCATTATAATAGTGAGTTCTTGTGTAGTTTGTTATTTGCATGAATTTATCACTGTATCATCTGCATACATTGGAACTTCAGACCCTGTACAGACTAAAGGAAGATCATTAATGGACGTGCTGAACAGTATTGACCTTTGGGGAATGAAAGCTTTGTGGATATGTGTGGGGGGAAGAAAAGTTTGTTTTGATTTTTACGCTGATGAGACAGCGCCAACTTTTGAAAGATTTTAGATTTGTTTAAAAAATCAGGATCGTTTTTACAAAATTTATATCAACAGGTTGAAATTATTAGATTGCTGATTAAAGAGGTTTGTTTATTTTTATATAGTTTGTTTTAAGAGTTGATTTAACTTAATTAAACATTGTATTCGGATGTGTTTCAGTAGGATTCTTTCTTCCGGGACGGATGGAAATGATCTACATATGTAAGTTGAAGGAGCCATGGGAGAACATGTCTACATTTTTATTAAATGTCTGGGATTAAATTACTAATTTCTTACGCTGACAAATGTACTATGTTTGCGACAGAGGAAAAAGTATTTAGATAGTAAGGATAGTAAGGATAATAGTAAGGATAGTAAGGATAATAGTAAGGATAGTAAGGATAATTGTAAGGACAGTAAGGATAATTGTAAGGATAGTATTGATAATAGTAAGGATAGTAAGGATAATTGTAAGGATAGTAAGGATAATAGTAAGGATAGTAAGGATAATAGTAAGGATAGTAAGGATAATTGTACAGTAAGGATAATTGTAAGGATAGTAAGGATAATTGTAAGGATAGTAAGGATAATAGTAAGGATAGTAAGGATAATTGTAAGGATAGTAAGGATAATAGTAAGGATAGTAAGGATAATTGTAAGGACAGTAAGGATAATTGTAAGGATAGTAAGGATAATAGTAAGGATAGTAAGGATAATTGTAAGGATAGTAAGGATAATAGTAAGGATAGTAAGGATAATAGTAAGGATAGTAAGGATAATTGTAAGGACAGTAAGGATAATTGTAAGGATAGTAAGGATAATAGTAAGGATAGTAAGGATAATAGTAAGGATAGTAAGGATAATAGTAAGGACAGTAAGGATAATTGTAAGGACAGTAAGGATAATTGTAAGGATAGTAAGGATAATAGTAAGGATAGTAAGGATAATTGTAAGGACAGTAAGGATAATTGTAAGGATAGTAAGGATAATAGTAAGGATAGTAAGGATAATTGTAAGGATAGTAAGGATAATAGTAAGGATAGTAAGGATAATAGTAAGGATAGTAAGGATAATAGTAAGGATAGTAAGGATAATAGTAAGGATAGTAAGGATAATAGTAAGGATAGTAAGGATAATAGTAAGGATAGTAAGGCTAATAGTAAGGATAGTAAGGATAATAGTAAGGATAGTAAGATAATAGTAAGGATAATCGTAAGGATGGTAAGGATAATTGTAAGGATAGTAAGGATAATAGTAAGGATAGTAAGGATAATTGTAAGGATAGTAAGGATAATAGTAAGGATAGTAAGGATAATTGTAAGGACAGTAAGGATAATTGTAAGGATAGTAAGGATAATAGTAAGGATAGTAAGGATAATTGTAAGGATAGTAAGGATAATAGTAAGGATAGTAAGGATAATAGTAAGGATAGTAAGGATAATTGTAAGGACAGTAAGGATAATTGTAAGGATAGTAAGGATAATAGTAAGGATAGTAAGGATAATAGTAAGGATAGTAAGGATAATAGTAAGGACAGTAAGGATAATTGTAAGGATAGTAAGGATAATAGTAAGGATAGTAAGGATAATAGTAAGGATAGTAAGGATAATTGTAAGGACAGTAAGGATAATTGTAAGGATAGTATTGATAATAGTAAGGATAGTAAGGATAATTGTAAGGACAGTAAGGATAATTGTAAGGATAGTATTGATAATAGTAAGGATAGTAAGGATAATTGTAAGGATAGTAAGGATAATAGTAAGGATAGTAAGGATAATAGTAAGGATAGTAAGGATAATAGTAAGGATAGTAAGGATAATAGTAAGGATAGTAAGGCTAATAGTAAGGATAGTAAGGATAATAGTAAGGATAATCGTAAGGATGGTAAGGATAATTGTAAGGATAGTAAGGATAATTGTATCTAAGGGTAACATGTTCAATTAAGCACACATATACATTGATGCTGATTAAAACTTATGATTAATGATTTGAGTTCCAGTGGAATTATCATTAGGTTTGGTTTATAGTTCACTTTTGAGTTTCTGAATCGATGTCGTGTAATGAATACTAACTAAGTGTTTTGTGTTTTCTCCAGGAAAATGTGTATTTCATTGTCTCTCTTTGGAATGTTTCCAGGGACTATACTCTTGGGGAGAGTGAGTGAGATTGAGGCCATAAACTACCACATTGAAAAGGGCCTGGAAGTTTTTGTTTTAGTGAAAAGGTATCTAAAAGGGGCACTCACCACATGGGATTTTAATGAGTTTTTATTTTAATGAGTTTTTATTTTCTGAGTTTTAATTGCACACGCTAATTCTTTTGATAAAGGAATGTTCTGGGAACCTGGGATACAACATGTTGGAACTATTTGACTATTGTTTGCAATGTGTCTAATATAGTGAACAACACTGCTTTGAAGGGCTTTGTATGACCTATGACCTTCTGATGACCTTCCGTTGTGGCTTGATCACCCGCATTGGAAAGCCATTTGGATAATGAATTCATGGTCATTTGTAATACTGCTTTCAAGATAATTTGTGTAATTGGTAAATATGTTTCTTAGCCATATGTGTAATTTGGACCACTGTGAAGAGGGAGTAGGTCTAACTTCTTGATCCTGGGCTCTACGATGGAGTTGACAGTGAGATGGGGAGTATAAACCAATTTAAAAGAATAGTTTCAATAGAATGTGTTGATATTCTCTGTGAAATATGTTTAGATATGTGTATTAAGAATAATTGGCAAAAGTAATAATTTATCATGTAGTTAATGAACTGAACTAAACTGTTGTTCTGATCTGTTTTTTCGAGGTTATCATGAAAAGTGAAAATCTGTAGTTCTGCCCCTGAACAAGGCAGTTAACCCACCGTTCCTAGGCCGTTATTGAAAATAAGAATGTGTTCTTAACTGGCTTGCCTACTAAAATAAAGTATTATTATTTTTTTTTTAAATTTAATTGGCAAAAATTGCCCAAAAATACAGATTTCGGATTGTTATGAAAACTTGAAATCGGCCCTAATTAATCAGTCCATTCAGACTGTCTGGACCCAGGTCATCAATAGGATGGTGGTACTCACCAGATCAGACTGTCTGGACCCAGGTCATCAATAGGATGGTGGTACTCACCAGATCAGACTGTCTGGACCCAGGTCATCAATAGGATGGTGGTACTCACCAGTCAGTGGGACCCAGGTCATCAATCACCAGGATGTGAGTTGAGATAACAGTAGTGGAGATGGGTAGAGATAACATAGTGGACTGGGTAGAGATAACATAGTGGACTGGGTAGAGATAACATAGTGGACTGGGTAGAGATAACATAGTGGACTGGTATGTAATATGCCATTTTTTGTTATTTAGTGGATTGGGTTACTAGTCCAACGCTCTAACCACTAGGCTACCCTGCTGCCCCATGAATGAGGAAAGCTAAATGATTCTTGCAGTATTGAATGAGGAAAGCTAAATGATTCTTGCAGTATTGAATGAGTACAGATAAATGACTGAAGACAGCTTGCTAGTACACTTTCAATAATGTGCAGTCTGCAATATGACTGGCAGTATGGTCGTGTGTGATGTAACGTCAGGTAGGTATGAATGTATCAGTGGAGGCTCCTCAGAGGAGAAAGGGGAGGGCGATCCTCAGTGAAATTCATTTTAAAAAACAACATGTTTCACATTAAAGTTATCATTTTTAGATTAAAAAAAATATACACTAAATATATATTCACGTCACCAAATAATTGATTAAAACACACTGTTTTGCAATGATGGTCTACAGTAGCCTCAACAGCACTCTGTAGGGTAGCACCATGGTGTTGCCGCAGGACAGCTAGTTTCCGTCCTCTGGGTACATTGACTTCAATACAAAACCCAGGAGGCTCATGGTTCTCAAGCCCTTCCATAGACTTACACAGTAATTATGACAACTTCTGGAGGACATCCTCCAACCTATTAGAGCTCTTGCAGCATGAACTGACATGTTGTCCACTCAATGATAGGATCAGAGAATGAATCTAGTACTGAAAGCAAAAGCTACATCTAGCTAGCACTGCAGTGCATCAAACGTGGTGAGTAGCTGACTCAAAGAGAGAGAGGACAATAGTTTAGCAGTTTTGAACAAATTCATTTCTTTAAAAATGAAGAAGAGAGAGAGAGAGAGCTATATTTTGTTGTATTTTTTTCACTTTCACTTAGCCTCTACAACTATACCCAGAAAATGTATACCAATTATAGCACCACCCAAAAGGGAACTTTAGAGACTGGTAGGGCAAAGAGGCATTTGCTCTACACAGGGAGAACCCCATGTGCCACTGCTTCATTTGGCTGCTCACTTCAATAGCCCATATGCCACTGGGTGAGATCATTTTTCATTGTTTTTGGGCAGATGCGTCTTGGCCGATTTAGCTCGGGAATATGCTACAATCGGCAATCTGTCTCCTAATCCTGTCTAATGGGCAGGTCAGCCCTGGAGGGAAGAATTGGCTGTAAGAAGTAAGAAAGAACATAGCATCTGATTGTTTTTAAATTACTTCTTATGACATGGTTTGCCAGAATAAACGATGTCGTGGAGATTTTTCCAATCTGCGTTACCCACTCCAGTCAGCAGATGGCGACGTGCGTCTTTCAGGTGATGCTTCTTGCGTGACGTATAATCTAGTGGACGGAACTGGAGGCTTCTTCAACAGCGACAAAAAGCTTCTGATTCAACCAACGCGGTGGTTTCCTGGCGAACATAAAACCGAACACACTATTCTTGTGTGTATTAATGTCAGTGTTTGCTTGTTAAATTAAATGCGCCAATTTGTTAAATTGAGAACGTTACTGCACTCGGCTAATCGCTAATGCTAGCTAGCTAACATCACGACCATGAGCTCACTAAGAAATATGGAGAAAGAGAAAGAAGCTCTAGGGCTGAACATCATCGTAAAAGAAGAAGAGGAGACTGTCACATTAGAAGAAGAAGAGGTGGATATTACAGTGAAAGAAGAGAAAGAACCTTTTGGAGTAAAAGAGGAAGAAGATGAGATAGGTTTCAGAATCGAAAAGGAGGAAGATGCCAAAACATTAAAAGAAGAAAATGTAGTGAAAGAAGAGAAAGAACCTCTTGGAGTAAAAGAGGAAGAGGAGGCTATCTCAATTAAAGAGGAGGAAGACGTTTTGGGAGTGAAAGAGGAGGAGACTGAAGATCAGATTACCACCAGTGAGTACTGTCTTAAAAACAGGGACACTATGTAGTTCTTGAACTAATGTGGGGTTTTAAATGCCTCTTGTAAGACTCTGTGATTGCAATAGAAGATCATAAGTTTACCATCGGTTTGATGTTCTCATACACATAGGAGAGAGACATGACTATTGTGGATCCTCTGGGGAGCCTCAACAACATCCTGATGCTGATGAAGCAGAGAAGAGTCTCTCCAGATCAGAACACCAGATGGTACAGCTTGGTCTGGTCTAGCATACAGCTTGCTCTCTCTGGGTCTGGGTTTCTGTAAAGCACTTTATGACGATAGTGACATCAGCATCCATAATGATGTGCATCTGTGTACCCTCTTTATGGTTACCAGGACAACGCTAGCCCTTCCACCCTCCCGGAGTCCATGTGTCGTGTCTCTCCTGGTAGCACCTTACTGCTGGGTATGAAGAGGTTGTCTGTGCTGCTGGTGGATTGCAGGAAAACAACGGGGCTGAGTGGAACTGTGAGAGGAGGAGAACAGAAGAAAGGATCGGATTTGACTCATCAAAGTAAGTGATGTAGCTTAGTTTGTACAAATACAATAGATCTGCCCACTGGTATCTGTTACCAGGACAACCAGCAGAGTTCTGTTGGTTCTGGGATCGAACCCGGGTCTGTAGTGACACCTTAAGCACTGTGATGCAGTGCTTTAGACCGCTGTGCCACTCAGGTGGCAGCTCCTTTGTTTGGCTGACGTTGAGGGACCGATTGTTTAGCTGGCACCCCGCTCGTTGTCCTCAGGGGCTCCACGGCATCTCTGAGCGGGACAACATGTATTTTAGCTCATCCGGTAGTCATGGTTTCTGCGACGTGACTTTCTTTTTTTGTATTCTGTATCCCACTACCACATGGACAGACTGACTACTACCACTACTACCACATGGACAGACTGACTACTACTACTACCACTACTGGACAGACTGACTACTACCACTACTACCACATGGACAGACTGACTACTACCACTACTACCACATGGACAGACTGACTACTACCACTACTACCACATGGACAGACTGACTACTACCACCACATGGACAGACTGACTACTACCACAGACTGACTACTACCACTACTACCACATGGACAGACTGACTACTACCACTACTACCACATGGACAGACTGACTACTACCACCACATGGACAGACTGACTACTACCACTACATGGACAGACTGACTACTACCACTACTACCCACATGGACAGACTGACTACTACCACAGACTGACTACTACACACTGGACAGACTGACTACTACCACTACTACCACATGGACAGACTGACTACTACCACTACTACCACATGGACAGACTGACATGGACAGACTGACTACTACCACTACTCCACATGGACAGACTGACTACTACACTACTACCACATGGACAGACTGACTACTACCACTACTACCACATGGACAGACTGACTACTACCACTACTACCACATGGACAGACTGACTACTATCACTACTACCTACATGGACAGACTGACTACTACACTACTACCACATGGACAGACTGACTACTACCACTACCACATGGACAGACTGACTACTACCACTACTACCACATGGACAGACTGACTACTACCACTACTACCACATGGACAGACTGACTACTACCACATGGACTACTACTACATGGACAGACTGACTACTACCTACATGGACAGACTGACTACTACTACTACCACATGGACAGACTGACTACTACCCACATGGACAGACTGACTACTACCACTACTACCACATGGACAGACTGACTACTACCACTACTACCACATGGACAGACTGACTACTACCACATGGACTACTACACATGGACAGACTGACTACTACCACTACTACCACATGGACAGACTGACTACTACCACTACTACCACATGGACAGACTGACTACTATCACTACTACCACATGGACAGACTGACTACTACCACATGGACTACCACATGGACAGACTGACTACTACCACTACTACCACATGGACAGACTGACTACTACCACTACTACCACATGGACAGACTGACTACTACCACTACTACCACATGGACAGACTGACTACTACCACTACTACCACATGGACAGACTGACTACTACCACTACTACCACATGGACAGACTGACTACTACCACTACTACCACATGGACAGACTGACTACTACCACTACTACCACATGGACAGACTGACTACTACCACTACTACCACATGGACAGACTGACTACTACCACATGGACAGACTACTACTACACATGGACAGACTGACTACTACCACTACTACCACAGACTGACTACAGACTGACTACTACCACTACAGACTACCACATGGACAGACTGACTACTACCACTACTACCACATGGACAGACTGACTACTATCACGTGGACAGACTGACTTCTATCACTACTACCACATGGACAGACTGACTACTAACACTACTACCACATGGACAGACTGACTACTACCACATGGACAGACTGACTACTATCACTACTACCACATGGACAGACTGACTACTATCACTACTACCACATGGACAGACTGACTACTACCACTACTACCACATGGACAGACTGACTACTATCACTACTACCACATGGACAGACTGACTACTACCACTACTACCACATGGACAGACTGACTACTATCACTACTACCACATGGACAGACTGACTACTACCACATGGACAGACTGACTACTATCACTACTACCACATGGACAGACTGACTACTATCACTACTACCACATGGACAGACTGACTACTACCACATACTACTACACATGGACAGACTGACTACTACCACATGGACAGACTGACTACTACACATGGACAGACTGACTACTACACTACTACCACATGGACAGACTGACTACTACCACAGACTGACTACCACATGGACAGACTGACTACTACCACATGGACAGACTACCACCACATGGACAGACTGACTACTACCACATGGACAGACTGACTACTATGGGACAGACTGACTGACTACTACACTACTACCACATGGACAGACTGACTACTATCACCACTACCACATGGACAGACTGACTACTACCACTACTACCACATGGACAGACTGACTACTATCACTACTACCACATGGACAGACTGACTACTACCACTACTACCACATGGACAGACTGACTACTATCACTACTACCACATGGACAGACTGACTACTACCACTACTACCACATGGACAGACTGACTACTACCACTACTACCACATGGACAGACTGACTACTACCACATGGACAGACTGACTACTATCACTACTACCACATGGACAGACTGACTACTACCACTACTACCACATGGACAGACTGACTACTATCACTACTACCACATGGACAGACTGACTACTACCACATGGACAGACTGACTACTACCACTACTACCACATGGACAGACTGACTACTACCACTACTACCACATGGACAGACTGACTACTACCACTACTACCACATGGACAGACTGACTACTACCACAGACTGACTACTACCACATGGACAGACTGACTACTATCACCACTACCACATGGACAGACTGACTACTACCACTACTACCACATGGACAGACTGACTACTATCACTACTACCATGGACAGACTGACTACTACCACAACTACCACGTGGACAGACTGACTACTATTACCACTACCACATGGACAGACTGACAACTATCACAACTACCACATGGACAGACTGACTACTATCACTACTACCACATGGACAGACTGACTACTACACACTGGGACAGACTGACTACTATCACTACTACCACATGGACAGACTGACTACTACCACTACTACCACATGGACAGACTGACTACTACACTACTACCACATGGACAGACTGACTACTACCACATGGACAGACTGGACAGACTGACTACTACCACTACTACTACACATGGACAGACTGACTACTACCACAGACTACTACCACATGGACAGACTGACTACTACAGACTGACTACTACCCACATGGACAGACTGACTACTACCACATGGACTACTGACTACATGGACAGACTGACTACTACACACCACATGGACAGACTGACTACTACCACTACTACCACATGGACAGACTGACTACTACCACATGGACAGACTGACTACTACCACATGGACAGACTACTACTACCACATGGACAGACTGACTACTACACTACTACCACATGGACAGACTGACTACTACCACTACTACCACATGGACAGACTGACTACTATCACTACTACCACATGGACAGACTGACTACTACAGACACTACTACCACATGGACAGACTGACTACTACATGGACAGACTGACTACTACCACTACTACCACAGACAGACTGACTACTACACTACTACCACATGGACAGACTGACTACTATCACTACTACCACATGGACAGACTGACTACTACAGACTGACTACTACCACTACACATGGACAGACTGACTACTACCACTACTACCACATGGACAGACTGACTACTACCACAGACTACTACTACACATGGACAGACTGACTACTACTACTACACATGGACAGACTGACTACTACCACTACTGGACAGACTGACTACTACACTACTACCACATGGACAGACTGGACTACTATCACTACTACCACATGGACAGACTGACTACTACCACTACTACCACATGGACAGACTGACTACTACCACACTACAGACTGACTACTACCCACATGGACAGACTGACTACTATCACTGGACTACTACCACATGGACAGACTGACTACTATCACTACTACCACATGGACAGACTGACTACTACATGGACAGACTCACTGCTACCACATGGACAGACTGACTACTATCACTACTACATGGACAGACTGACTACTATCACTCTACCACATGGACAGACTGACTACTACCACTACTACCACATGGACAGACTGACTACTACACTACACCACATGGACAGACTGACTACTACCACTACTACCACATGGACAGACTGACTACTACCACTACTACCACATGGACAGACTGACTACTACCACTACTACCACATGGACAGACTGACTACTACACTACTACCACATGGACAGACTGACTACTACACACTACTACCACATGGACAGACTGACTACTACCACTACTACCACATGGACAGACTGACTACTACACTACTACACATGGACAGACTGACTACTACCACTACTACCACATGGACAGACTGACTACTACCACATGGACAGACTGACTACTACCACATGGACAGACTGACTACTACCACATGGACAGACTGACTACTACCACATGGACAGACTGACTACTACCACACCACATGGACAGACTGACTACTACCCTACCATGGACAGACTGACTACTATCACTACTACCACATGGACAGACTGACTACTATCACTACTACCACATGGACAGACTGACTACTATCACATACCATGGACAGACTGACTACTACCAGACTACTACTGGACTGACTACTACCACATGGACAGACTGACTACTACTACCACATGGACAGACTGACTACTACCACTATGGACAGACTGACTACTACCACTACTACCACATGGACAGACTGACTACTACCACATGGACAGACTGACTACTACCACATGGACAGACTGACTACTATCACTACTACCACATGGACAGACTGACTACTATCACTACTACCACATGGACAGACTGACTACTACCACATGGACAGACTGACTACACACTGGACAGACTGACTACTACACTACTACCACATGGACAGACTGACTACTATCACTACTACCACATGGACAGACTGACTACTACCACTACTACCACATGGACAGACTGACTATCACTACTACCACATGGACAGACTGACTACTACACTACTACCACATGGACAGACTGACAGACTGACTACTACCACATGGACAGACTGACTACTACCACATGGACAGACTGACTACTATGGACAGACTGACTACTATCACTACTACCACATGGACAGACTGACTACTACCACATGGACACTACCACATGGACAGACTGACTACTACCACTACTACCACATGGACAGACTGACTACTACCACATGGACAGACTGACTGACTACCACATACTACAGACTGACTACTACCACATGGACAGACTGACTACTACCACTACTACCACGTGGACAGACTGACTACTACCACTGACTACTACCACATGGACAGACTGACTACTATCACTACTACCACATGGACAGACTGACTACTATCACTACTACACATGGACAGACTGACTACTACACTGCTACCACATGGACAGACTGACTACTACCACATGGACAGACTGACTACTACCACATGGACAGACTACTACCACAGACTACTACTACACGTGGACAGACTGACTACTACTACCACATGGACAGACTGACACTACTACACATGGACAGACTGACTACTACACTACTAGGACAGACTGAACTACCACATGGACAGACTGACTACTATCACTACTACCACATGGACAGACTAACTACTATCACTACTACCACATGGACAGACTGACTACTACCACATGGACAGACTGACTACTATCACTACTACCACATGGACAGACTGACTACTATCACATGGACAGACTGACTACTATCACTACTACCACATGGACAGACTGACTACTATCACTACTACCACATGGACAGACTGACTACTACCACATGGACAGACTGACTACTACCACATGGACAGACTGACTACTATCACTACTACCACATGGACAGACTGACTACTATCACTACTACCACGTTTACAGACTGACTACTATCACAACTACCACGTGGACAGACTGACCGCTACCCCAGACTGACTACTACCACATGGACAGACTGACTACTACCACATGGACAGACTGACTACTACTACCACATGGACAGACTGACTACTACCACAGACTGACTACTACCACATGGACAGACTGACTACTACCACATGGACAGACTGACTACTATCACTACTACCACATGGACAGACTGACTACTACCACAGACAGACTACTACCACATGGACAGACTGACTACTATCACCACTACCACATGGACAGACTGACTACTACCACATGGACAGACTGACTACTATCACTACTACCACATGGACAGACTGACTACTACTACCACATGGACACTGACTACTACCACATGGACAGACTGACTACTACCACTACTACCACATGGACAGACTGACTACTATCACTACTACCACATGGACAGACTGACTACTATCACTACTACCACATGGACAGACTGACTACTATCACAGACTGACTACTATACCACATGGACAGACTGACTACTACCACATGGACAGACTGACTACTACACATGGACAGACTGACTACTACTGGACAGACTACCACACATGGACAGACTGACTACTATCACCACTACCACATGGACAGACTGACTACACTACTACCACATGGACAGACTGACTACTACCACATGGACAGACTGACTACTACCACTACTGGACAGACTGACTACTACACACCACATGGACAGACTGACTACTATCACTACCACATGGACAGACTGACTACTACCACCACATGGACAGACTGACTACTACAGACTGACTACTACCACATGGACAGACTGACTACTACTACTACCACATGGACAGACTGACTACTACACACATGGACAGACTGACTACTACCACTACTACCACATGACAGACTGACTACTATCACTACTACCACATGGACAGACTGACTACTATCACACTACTACACCACATGGACAGACTGACTACTACCATGGACAGACTGACTACTACCACATGGACAGACTGACTACTACCACTACTACCACATGGACAGACTGACTACTATCACTACCACATGGACAGACTGACTACTACACTGGACAGACTGACTACTACCACACTACTACCACATGGACAGACTGACTACTACTCACTACTACCACATGGACAGACTGACTACTACCACATGGACAGACTGACTACTATCACATGGACAGACTGACTACTATCACTTCTACCACATGGACAGACTGACTACTACCACATGGACAGACTGACTACTACCACATGGACAGACTGACTACTATCACTCCTACCACATGGACAGACTGACTACTACACAGACTGACTACGCTACCACGGACAGACTGACTACACATGGACAGACTGACTACTACCACATGGACAGACTGACTACTACCACATGGACAGACTGACTACTACCACTACTGGGACAGACTGACTACTACACTACTACCACATGGACAGACTGACTACTATCACTACTACCACATGGACAGACTGACTACTATCACTGGACACTACTACCACTACTGGGACAGACTGACTACTCTCCTTCATGGACCACATGAGACCCCAGACTGAACCACATGGACAGACTGACTACTACACACTACCACATGGACAGACTGACTACATCCCCCTCTTCACATGGACAGACTGACTACTACCACAGACTACTATCCACATGGACAGACTGACTACTACTATCACTACTACCACATGGACAGACTGACTACAGACTGACTACACATGGACAGACTGACTACTACCACATGGACAGACTACTACCACATGGACAGACTGACTACTACCACATGGACAGACTGACTACTACTACACATGGACAGACTGACTACTACCACATGGACAGACTGACTACTACACATGGACAGACTGACTGGACAGACTGACTACTACCACATGGACAGACTGACTACTACCACATGGACAGGACAGACTGACTACTATCACTACTACCACATGGACAGACTGACTACTATCACTACTACCACATGGACAGACTGACTACTACCACATCACACTACTACCACATGGGACAGACTGACTGCTACCACCAGACTGGACTACTACCACATGGACAGACTGACTACTACCACATGGACAGACTGACTACTACCACATGGACAGACTGACTACTATCACTACCACATGGACAGACTGACTACTATCACCACATGGACAGACTGACCACTACCCCATGGACAGACTGACTACTATCACTACTACCACATGGACAGACTGACTACTATCACTACTACCACATGGACAGACTGACTACTATCACTACTACCACATGGACAGACTGGACAGACTGACTACTACCTACCACATGGACAGACACTACTACCACATGGACAGACTGACTACTACCACTACTACTACATGGACAGACTGACTACTATCACTACTACCACATGGACAGACTGACTACTATCACTACTACCACATGGACAGACTACTACCACATGGACATGGACAGACTGACTACTACCACATGGACAGACTGACTACTACTCACATACCACAGACTGACTACACTACTACCACATGGACAGACTGACTACTACCACACACAGACTGACTACTATCACATGGACAGACTGACTACTATCACTACTACCACATGGACAGACTGACTACTACCACATGGACAGACTGACTACTACCACATGGACAGACTGACTACTACCACTGACTACCACATGGACAGACTGACTACTATCACAGACTACCACCACATGGACAGACTGACTACTACCAGACTGACTACTACCACATGGACAGACTGACTACTACCACTACTGGACAGACTGACTACTACCACATGGACAGACTGACTACTATCACTACTACCACATGGACAGACTGACTACTATCACAGACTACCACATGGACAGACTGACTACTACCACATGGACAGACTGACTACTATCACATGGACAGACTGACTACTATCACTACTACCACATGGACAGACTGACTACTATCACTACTACCACATGGACAGACTGACTACTGTCACTTCTACCACGTTTACAGACTGACTACTATCACAACTACCACGTGGACAGACTGACTGCTACCCCAGACTGACTACTACCACATGGACAGACTGACTACTATCACTACTACCACATGGACAGACTGACTACTATCACTACTACCACATGGACAGACTGACTACTATCACTACTACCACATGGACAGACTGACTACTCTCACTACTACCACATGGACAGACTGACTACTACCACTACTACCACATGGACAGACTGACTACTAGACACTACTACCACATGGACAGACTGACTACTATCACTACTACCACATGGACAGACTGACTACTATCACTGGACAGACTGACCTACATGGACAGACTGACTACTATCACTACAGACATGGACTACTACTACTATCATGGACAGACTGACTACTACTCACGGGGACAGACTGACTACTATCACAGACTACTACAGACTGACTACTACCACATGGACAGACTGACTACTATCACTTCTACCACATGGACAGACTGACTACTACCACATGGACAGACTGACTACTACCACATGGACAGACTGACTACTATCACTCCTACCACATGGACAGACTGACTACTACCACAGACTGACTACTATCACGGGGACAGACTGACTACTATCACGTAGACAGACTGACCACTACCACATGGACAGACTAACTACTATCACTACTACCACGTGGTGACTACTATCACTACTACCACATGGACAGACTGACTACTACCACAGACTGACTGCTACCACATGGACAGACTGACTACTACCACATGGACAGACTGACTACTACCACATGGACAGACTGACCACTACCCCATGGACAGACTGACTACTATCACTACTACCACATGGACAGACTGACTACTACCACATGGACAGACTAACTACTATCACTACTACCACATGGACAGACTGACTACTATCACTTCTACCACGTTTACAGACTGACTGCTACCCCAGACTGACTACTACCACATGGACAGACTGACTACTACCACATGGACAGACTGACTACTACCACATGGACAGACTGACTATTACCACATGGACAGACTGACTACTACCACATGGACAGACTGACCACTACCCCATGGACAGACTGACTACTATCACTACTACCACATGGACAGACTGACTACTATCACTTCTACCACATGGACAGACTGACTACTATCACTTCTACCACATGGACAGACTGACTACTATCACTACTACCACATGGACAGACTGACTACTATCACTACTACCACATGGACAGACTGACTACTATCACTACTACCACATGGACAGACTGACTACTACCACATGGAAATAAGTTTCTCACTGTGGCCGCCTGCTACCGACCCCCCTCAGCTCCCAGCTGTGCCCTGGGCACCATCTGTGAATTGATCGCCCCCCTAGCTTCAGAGTTTGTTCTGTTAGGTGACCTAAACTGGGATATGCTTAACACCCCGGCAGTCCTACAATCTAAGCTAGATGCCCTCAATCTCACACAAATCATCAAGGAACCCACCAGGTACAACCCTAAATCCGTAAACATGGGCACCCTAATAGACATTTTCCTGACCAACTTGCCCTCCAAATACACCTACGGGTCCGCGGTCAAACGACCACCCCTCATCACTGTCAAACGCTCCCTAAAACACTTCTGCGAGCAGGCCTTTTTAATCGACCTGGCCCGGGTATCCTGGAAGGATATTGACCTCATCCCGCCAGTTGAGGATGCCTGGTCATTCTTTAAAAGTAACTTCCTCACCATCTTAGACAAGCATGCTCCGTTCAAAAAATACAGAACTAAGAACAGATATAGCCCTTGGTTCACTCCAGACCTGACTTCCCTCGACCAGCACAAAAACATCCTGTGGCGGACTGCAATAATATCGAATAGTCCCCGCAATATGCAACTGTTCAGGGAAGTCAGGAACCAATACACACAGTCAGTCAGGAAAGCAAAGGCCAGCTTTTTCAAGCAGAAATTTGCATCCTGTAGCTCTAACTCCAAAAAGTTCTGGGACACTGTGAAGTCCATGGAGAACAAGAGCACCTCCTCCCAGCTGCCCACTGCACTGAGGCTAGGTAACGCGGTCACCACCGATAAATCCGTGACTATCGAAAACTTCAACAAGCATTTCTCAACGGCTGGCCATGCCTTCCTCCTGGCTACTCCAACCTTGGCCAACAGCTCCACCCCCCCCGCGGCTACTCGCCCAAGCCTCCCCAGCTTCTCCTTTACCCAAATCCAGATAGCAGATGTTCTGAAAGAGCTGCGAAACCTGGACCCATACAAATCAGCTGGACTTGGCAATCGGGGCCCTCTATTTCTGAAACTGTCCGCCGCCATTGTCGCAACCCCTATTACCAGCCTGTTCAACCTCTCCTTCGTATCATCCGAGATCCCCAAGGATTGGAAAGCTGCCGCGGTCATCCCCCTCTTCAAAGGGGGAGACAGCCTGGACCCAAACTGTTACAGACCTATATCCATCCTGCCCTGCCTATCTAAGGTCTTCAAAAGCCAAGTCAACAAACAGATCACTGACCATCTCGAATCCCACCGTACCTTCTCCGCTGTGCAATCCGGTTTCAGAGCCGGTCACAGGTGCACCTCAGCCACGCTCAAGGTACTAAACGATATCATAACCGCCATCGATAAAAGACTACTGTGCAGCCGTCTTCATGAACCTGACCAAGGCTTTCGACTCTGTCACTCACCATATTCTTATCGGCAGACTCAGTAGCCTCGGTTTTTCTAATGACTGCCTTGCCTGGTTCACCAACTACTTTGCAGACAGAGTTCAGTGTGTCAAATCGGAGGGCCTGTTGTCCGGACCTCTGGTAGTCTCTATGGGGGTACCACAGGGTTCAATTCTTGGGCCGACTCTTTTCTCTGTATATATCAATGATGTTGCTCTTGCTGCGGGCGATTCACTGATCCACCTCTACGCAGACGACAACATTCTGTACACTTCTGGCCCTTCCTTGGGCACTGTGCTATCTAACCTCCAAACGAGCTTCAATGCCATACAACACTCCTTCCGTGGCCTCCAACTGCTCTTAAACGCTAGTAAAACCAAATGCATGCTTTTCAACCATTCGCTGCCTGCACCCGCACGCCCGACTAGCATCACCACCCTGGATGGTTCCGACCTAGAATATGTGGACATCTATAAGTACCTAGGTGTCTGGCTAGACTGCAAACTCTCCTTCCAGACTCATATCAAACATCTCCAATCCAAAATCAAATCTAGAGTCGGCTCTCTATTTCGCAACAAAGCCTCCTTCACTCACGCTGCCAAATTGACCCTAGTAAAACTGACTATCCTACCAATCCTCGACTTTGGCGATATCATCTACAAAATAGCTTCCAATACTCTACTCAGCAAACTGGATGCAGTTTATCACAGTGCCATCCGTTTTGTTACTGAGGCACCTTATACCACCCACCACTGCGACCTGTATGCTCTAGTCGGCTGGCCCTCGCAATGCGTTTGTCGCCAGACCCACTGGCTCCAGGTCATCTACAAGTCTATGCTAGGTAAAGGTCCGCCTTATCTCAGTTCACTGGTCACGATGGCAACACCCACCCGTAGCACACGCTCCAGCAGGTGTATCTCACTGATCATCCCTAAAGCCAAAACCTCATTTGGCCGCCTTTCCTTTCAGTTCTCTGCTGCCTGCGACTGGAACAAATTGCAAAAATCTCTGAAGTTGGAGACTTTTCTCCCTCAACAACTTTAAACATCTGCTATCTGAGCAGCTAACCGATCGCTGCAGCTGTACATAGTCCATCGGTATATAGCCCACCCAATTTACCTACCTCATCCCCATACTGTTTATATTTTATTTACTTTTCTGCTCTTTTGCACACCAGTATCTCTACCTGCACATGTTCATCTGATCAGTTCTCACTCCAGTGTTAATCTGCTAAATTGTAATTATTCGCCTACCTCCTCATGCCTTTTGCACACAATGTATATAGATTTTTTTTTTCCTACTGTGTTATTGACTTGTTTATTGTTTACTCCATGTGTAACTCTGTGTTGTTGTCTGTTCACACTGCTATGCTTTATCTTGGCCAGGTCGCAGTTGCAAATGAGAACTAGTTCTCAACTAGCCTACCTGGTTAAATAAAGGTGAAATAAATCAAATACAAACTAGGTCCTAAGTCTTTGTTTGGTGGATAGGCTTTCAATGGAAAAACAGCCTTTCAAAATAATAGTACTTCCTGGTTGGATTTTCCTCATTTTCACCTGCCATATCCATTCTGTTATACTCGCAGACATTATTTTAACAGTTTTGGAAACTTTAGTTTTCTACCCAAATCTACCAATTATATGCATCTCCCATCTTTTAGGCCAGAGTTGCAGGCAGTTTACTTTGGGCACGCTTTTAATGCAAAATTCTGAATGCTGCCCCCTATCCTAGTGAAGTTTATTATGTGAATGTCAATGCATAATACCATTGGGTAGGCTTATAAAATATATAATTTTTTATTCTACTGGGGGAAGTTTTTATCCTTATAGGCTGTTAGAACAATTAAACAGTCCAATATGTCTACCACTTCGTGTAGCCCGTTAGCGATGCTAATGTCTTCAGGTAGACTGAAAGACAATTTAAAGGTGACCATAAAGGAGCCTACCTGCCAGAATCGTGATTATTTGCATCAATCCGGTGACTATTTTGTTTGAAAAAACTCCCATTGCAACACACGCATTACAGACAGACTGGTGTCTGGTGGCACTTCAATTAAAGGGTAACTACACACAAAAAAATCACATTTTTCCCAGATCTCAAAAATGGCACTGTTGTGGTTGTCTCACCTAGCTACCTTAAGATGGATGCACTAACTGAGGGAAACTGTATTTACTATCACTGTTGTGGTTGTCTCACCAAGCTACCTTAAGATGGATGCACTAACAAGTTGCTCTGGATAGTGACCATACTATTCCCTTAAAGCCACACAGTGTAAAATACATGGGTCATGTGAACAATGGAGCACATGCATCACATGCTAAGAGACAATGGAGCACATGCATCACATGCTAAGAGACAATGGAGCACATGCATCACATGCTAAGAGACAATGGAGCACATGCATCACATGCTAAGAGACAATGGAGCACATGCATCACATGCTAAGAGACAATGCATCACATGCTAAGAGACAATGGAGCATGCTAAGAGACAATGGAGCACATGCTAAGAGACAATGGAGCACATGCATCACATGCTAAGAGACAATGGAGCACATGCATCACATGCTAAGAGACAATGCATCACATGCTAAGAGACAATGGAGCACATGCATCACATGCTAAGAGCACTTGACTGTAAGTCTCTCTGGATAAGAGGGTCTGACTAAATGACTAAAATGTATGTGGAGATTTCATTCAGGTCTCCCTGTTTTAACCACTCTGTTTATCTTTGGCAGAAGAGAGACCCGACTCAGAGGAACCAGAGACGTCTGAACCAGCGAGACGACACCACTGTTCCCAGTGTGGAAAGAGTTATACCCGTTTATGGAGCCTGAAAAACCACAAGAGAACACATGCAGAGAAGAAGTCTTACAACTGTTCCCAGTGTGGAAAGAGTTTTAACCATTTAGGGAATCTTAAAAACCACAAGAGAACACACGCAGAGAAGAAGTCTTACAACTGCTCTCAGTGTGCAAAGAGTTTTACTCATTTATGTAACCTAAAATCGCATGAGAGACGACACACAGGAGATAAGCCTCACCAATGCTCTCAGTGTGGTAAGAGATTTATTGAGTCAACAGAACTGAAAGTTCATAAGAGAATACACACAGGGGAAAAACCATTCCAATGCTCTCAGTGTGTAAAGACATTTTCCCGACCAGGGGACCTGAAATCACATGAGAGAATACATACAGGGAAAAGCCGTACCACTGTTCCCATTGTGAAAAGAGTTTCGGCTGGTCAGGGACACTGAAAGAGCATGAGAGAATGCACACAGGAGAAAAGCCATTCCAATGCTCGCAGTGTGGAAAGGGTTTTGGCCAGTTACGGTACCTGAAAACGCACGAGATGATTCACACAGGAGAGAAGCCTTTCCAGTGCTCTCAGTGTGGAAAGAGTTTTATCCTGTTAGTAAACCTGAAATCACACGAGAGAATACACACAGGGGAAAAACCATACCATTGTTCCCATTGTGAAAAGAGTTTCAGCTGGTCAGGGACACTGAAAGAGCATGAGAGAATACACACAGGAGAAAAGCCATTCCAATGCTCTCAATGTGGAAAGGGTTTTACCCAGTCAGGGAGCCTAAAAATGCATGAGAGAGCCTGAAAAAGTTTTACATGTGAAAAGTGACACACAAAGGAGGGTAGCCTCACCTCTGCTCCCAGTGTGGAAAGAGTTTTACCCAATTAAGGGTCCTGAAAGAGCATAAAATAATACATGTCACTAATAGGACCTGAAATCACATGAGAGAAAAGAGAGGCTGTGTTCTGACCTTTGTACTTTGACTGAGAATGTGTTGAAATCTAATGAAATCCATGAAATCTAATTTGTAAATATAAAATCACACTCACAAATAGGCCTACATTTATTTTTTATTTGTCATCTTGAGGCATGTTCAGATTTGATCAAATGCATTTTCTATTTTGTTTTGATTATAAGCTTTGATTGGATACAAACTATTAGCTCAAAAAATCTTATAATTTGGAAATTTCAAAATGTAACTTAACATATAGATGGATATAATTTGTTTTGTTTTTTTCATTCTAACCTTGATTCTTTGAACTTTGAAACATCTTTCAATAGTTTTTTATTGAGTAAATGTGTAACTATTCATCAAGATAAAGGACTATGAAACTGATTACTTGTTCTGGTGAAATGTGTACATTTGAGTCATTTAGCAGACGCTCTTATCCAGGGCGATTTACAGGAGCAATTAGGGTTTAAGTTCCTTGCTCAAGGAGCACATCGACAGATTTACCAGCTAGTCGGCTGGGGGATTCAAACCATCGGCCTTTCAGTTACTGGCCCAACACTAGACTACCTACCACCCTAAAGTCAAACCATCGGCCTTTCAGTTACTGGCCCAACACTAGACTACCTACCACCCTAAAGTCAAACCATCAGCCTTTCAGTTACTGGCCCAACACTAGACTACCTACCACCCTAAAGTCAAACCATCGGCCTTTCAGTTACTGGCCCAACACAAGACTACCTACCACCCTAAAGTCAAACCATCAGCCTTTCAGTTACTGGCCCAACACTAGACTACCTACCACCCAAAAGTCAAACCATCGGCCTTTCAGTTACTGGCCCAACACTAGACTACCTACCACCCTAAAGTCAAACCATCGGCCTTTCAGTTACTGGCCCAACACTAGACTACCTACCACCCTAAAGTCAAACCATCGGCCTTTCAGTTACTGGCCCAACACTAGACTACCTACCACCCTAAAGTCAAACCATCGGCCTTTCAGTTACTGGCCCAACACTAGACTACCTACCACCCTAAAGTCAAAACACTAGACAAAGTCAAACCATCGGCCTCAAACCTCGACCTTTCAGTTACTGGCCCAACACTAGACTACCTACCACCCTAAAGTCAAACCATCGGCCTTTCAGTTACTGGCCCAACACTAGACTACCTACCACCCTAAAGTCAAACCATCGGCCTTTCAGTTACTGGCCCAACACTAGACTACCTACCACCCTAAAGTCAAACCATCGGCCTTTCAGTTACTGGACTACCCAACAAACCATCGGACTGGCCCAACACTAGACTACCTACCCCTAAAGTCAAACCATCGGCCTTTCAGTTACTGGCCCAACACTAGACTACCTACCACCCTAAAGTCAAACCATCGGCCTTTCAGTTACTGGCCCAACACTAGACTACCTACCACCCTAAAGTCAAACCATCGACCTTTCAGTTACTGGCCCAACACTAGACTACCTACCACCCTAAAGTCAAACCATCGACCTTTCAGTTACTGGCCCAACACTAGACTACCTACCACCCTAAAGTCAAACCATCGGCCTTTCAGTTACTGGCCCAACACTAGACTACCTACCACCCTAAAGTCAAACCATCGGCCTTTCAGTTACTGGCCCAACACTAGACTACCTACCACCCTAAAGTCAAACCATCGGCCTTTCAGTTACTGGCCCAACACTAGACTACCTACCACCCTAAAGTCAAACCATCGGCCTTTCAGTTACTGGCCCAACACTAGACTACCTACCACCCTAAAGTCAAACCATCGGCCTTTCAGTTACTGGCCCAACACTAGACTACCTACCACCCTAAAGTCAAACCATCGGCCTTTCAGTTACTGGCCCAACACTAGACTACCTACCACCCTAAAGTCAAACCATCGGCCTTTCAGTTACTGGCCCAACACTAGACTACCTACCACCCTAAAGTCAAACCATCGGCCTTTCAGTTACTGGCCCAACACTAGACTACCTACCACCCTAAAGTCAAACCATCGGCCTTTCAGTTACTGGCCCAACACTAGACTACCTACCACCCTAAAGTCAAACCATCGGCCTTTCAGTTACTGGCCCAACACTAGACTACCTACCACCCTAAAGTCAAACCATCGAAACCTTTCAGTTACTGGCCCAACACTAGACTACCTACCATCCTAAAGTCAAACCATCGAGTTACTGGCCCAACACTAGACTACCTACAAAGTCAAACCATACTTACTGGCCCAACACTAGACTACCTACCACCCTAAAGTCAAACCATCGGCCTTTCAGTTACTGGCCCAACACTAGACTACCTACCACCCTAAAGTCAAACCATCGGCCTTTCAGTTACTGGCCCAACACTAGACTACCTACCACCCTAAAGTCAAACCATCGACCTTTCAGTTACTGGCCCAACACTAGACTACCTACCACCCTAAAGTCAAACCATCGACCTTTCAGTTACTGGCCCAACACTAGACTACCTACCACCCTAAAGTCAAACCATCGACCTTTCAGTTACTGGCCCAACACTAGACTACCTACCACCCTCAAGTCAAACCATCGACCTTTCAGTTACTGGCCCAACACTAGACTACCTACCACCCTAAAGTCAAACCATCGGCCTTTCAGTTACTGGCCCAACACTAGACTACCTACCACCCTAAAGTCAAACCATCGGCCTTTCAGTTACTGGCCCAACACTAGACTACCTACCACCCTAAAGTCAAACCATCGGCCTTTCAGTTACTGGCCCAACACTAGACTACCTACCACCCTAAAGTCAAACCATCGGCCTTTCAGTTACTGGCCCAACACTAGACTACCTACCACCCTAAAGTCAAACCATCGGCCTTTCAGTTACTGGCCCAACACTAGACTACCTACCACCCTAAAGTCAAACCATCGGCCTTTCAGTTACTGGCCCAACACTAGACTACCTACCACCCTAAAGTCAAACCATCGGCCTTTCAGTTACTGGCCCAACACTAGACTACCTACCACCCTAAAGTCAAACCATCGGCCTTTCAGTTACTGGCCCAACACTAGACTACCTACCACCCTAAAGTCAAACCATCGGCCTTTCAGTTACTGGCCCAACACTAGACTACCTACCACCCTAAAGTCAAACCATCGGCCTTTCAGTTACTGGCCCAACACTAGACTACCTACCACCCTAAAGTCAAACCATCGGCCTTTCAGTTACTGGCCCAACACTAGACTACCTACCACCCTAAAGTCAAACCATCGGCCTTTCAGTTACTGGCCCAACACTAGACTACCTACCACCCTAAAGTCAAACCATCGGCCTTTCAGTTACTGGTCAAACCATCGGCCCAACACACTAGACTACCTACCACCCTAAAGTCAAACCATCGGCCTTTCAGTTACTGGCCCAACACTAGACTACCTACCACCCTAAAGTCAAACCATCGGCCTTTCAGTTACTGGCCCAACACTAGACTACCTACCACCCTAAAGTCAAACCATCGGCCTTTCAGTTACTGGCCCAACACTAGACTACCTACCACCCTAAAGTCAAACCATCGGCCTTTCAGTTACTGGCCCAACACTAGACTACCTACCACCCTAAAGTCAAACCATCGGCCTTTCAGTTACTGGCCCAACACTAGACTACCTACCACCCTAAAGTCAAACCATCGGCCTTTCAGTTACTGGCCCAACACTAGACTACCTACCACCCTAAAGTCAAACCATCGGCCTTTCAGTTACTGGCCCAACACTAGACTACCTACCACCCTAAAGTCAAACCATCGGCCTTTCAGTTACTGGCCCAACACTAGACTACCTACCACCCTAAAGTCAAACCATCGACCTTTCAGTTACTGGCCCAACACTAGACTACCTACCACCCTAAAGTCAAACCATCGGCCTTTCAGTTACTGGCCCAACACTAGACTACCTACCACCCTAAAGTCAAACCATCGGCCTTTCAGTTACTGGCCCAACACTAGACTACCTACCACCCTAAAGTCAAACCATCGGCCTTTCAGTTACTGGCCCAACACTAGACTACCTACCACCCTAAAGTCAAACCATCGGCCTTTCAGTTACTGGCCCAACACTAGACTACCTACCACCCTAAAGTCTTTCCACAAGGAGTTACTGGCCCAACACTAGACTACCTACCACCCTAAAGATGGGACCAGGACGCTGTTACTGGCCAAACCCTCCCCAAACCATAACCACGCTGGTCAAACCCTCCCTAACTACGCTGGGCCCAACACTCCTACCTAACCACGCTGGGCCAAACCCTCCCTAACCATACTGGCCCAAACCTACCTAACCACGCTAAAGCCAAACCCTCCGCTAACCACGCTACCTACCAAACCCTCCCCTAACCACGCTGGGCCAAACCCTCCCCTAACCAGTTACTGGGCCAAACCCCTCCCCCTAACCACGCTGGGCCAAACCTACCTCCCCTAACAACGCTGGGCCAAACCCTCCCCTAACCACGTTGGGCCAAACCCTCCCTAACCACGCTGGGCCAAACCCTCCCTAACCACGTTGGGCCAAACCCTCCCCTAACCACGCTGGGCCAAACCCTCCCCTAACCACGCTGAGGGCCAAACCCTCCCCTAACCACGCTGGGCCAAACCCTCCCCTAACCACGCTGGGCCAAACCCTCCCCTAACCACGTTGTCCTAACCATGCTGGGCCAAACCCTCCCCTAACCACACTGGGCCAAACCCTCCCCTAACCACGCTGGGCCAAACCCTCCCTAACCACGCTGGGCCAAACCCTCCCCTAACCACGCTGGGCCAAACCTTCCCCTAACCACGAACGACGCTGGGCCAATAGAGAGGCACTTTAGAGACAGGAAGGGTAAAGGGGCATGACACAGGTAGAGTCCTATCTGTCCATGTTGCCTTTTACAAAGTGGGCACCAACACTCACCTAAATATGCCACTGGGTGAGAGACATTTTCATTGTTTTTGGGCAGAATTACTTTACCTTTAACTAGGCAAGTCAGTTAAGACTAAACTATTATTTTCATTGACAGCCTAGGAACAGTGGGTTAACTGCCTGTTCACGGGCAGAATGACACAGTTTTACCTTGTCAGCTCAGGGATTCGGTTACTAGGCCAATGCTCTAATCACTAGGCTACCAGCCACCCCAATTATGTGTTGTTAGCCATGTGTCTTGGCCCATTTTTTAAATTTTTTTATGTGGCCATCAACAATTTGTTGCCTAATGGGAAGATCAGCCCTGGAGGAAAGTATTAGCTGTATGAAGTAAAAGAGAACACAACATCTGGTTGTTTTTAAATTACTTCTTATGACATTGTTCGCCAGAATAAATTATGGAATGGAGATTTTACCAATCTGCGTTACCCACTCCAGTCAGCAGATGGCGATGGAAGGCTTTCAGGTGATGCTTCTTGCGTGACGTATAATCTAGTGGACGGAAAGCTTCAACGGCAGTAAAAGACTACTGATTCAACCACTTCGGTAGCGCACATTAAACCAGTCTTGTTTATATTAATGTCGGTGTTTTTAAACATCATTCTGTTTTACGTATTGACTAGTTGAAAAAAAGAAGTTATTTGCTTGTTAAATTAAATTGGCTAATTTGTTCAATTGTTAACGTTACTGCACTAGGCTAAACGCTAATGCTAACTATCTAGCTAGCTAACATCGCGACCATGTGCTCACTAAGCTATTCGGAGAAAGAAGCTCTAGGGCTGAACATCATCGCAAAAGAAGAAGAGGAAGAAGCTTTAAGAATAAAAAAGGAAGAAGAGGAGACTGTCACATTAGAAGAAGAAGAGGTGGATATTACAGTGAAAGAAGAGAAAGAACCTTTTGGAGTAAAAGAGGAGGATGAGGAGGAGACTGAAGATCCTGTTAACACCAGTGAGTATTGTCTTAAAAATAGGGACACAAACTGCAGTTGTTGAACTAATGTGTGGTTTTAAAGGGTATTATACTGAAGTTCTACACTTGAATATGTTGTTCAGTACTGTATAAATTGTTGAAGGGGCAATCTGGCAGTGGCACATATATCGGGGTGGCAGGTAGCCTAGTGGTTAGAGCGTTGCAACTCAAATCCCTGCAGCGGACAAGGTGAAACTCGGTCGTTCTGCCCCTGCTAATGGGACTTTTAAATTAGATGTATTGAATTCTCCATGTGGTCGACATTAAAGTGCACCTCATATTATATAACAGGCTTTTAAAATTCAATATTGGTGCTTAATTCATACTTAAAATATCGAAGTGGACGAAAAATGCACCCATTTAGTGGAACGACCCTTTTACATTTGCATCGTAAATTAAAGTGCATCATGATGAAAGTGGACATTTGGGCCCTGTTTAGACATATTCATGCCTCTTGTAAGACTCTGTGATTGCAATAGAAGATCATAAGTTTACCATCTGTTTGATGTTCTCATTCACACAGGAGAGAGACATGACTATGGTGGATCCTCTGCGGAGCCTCAACAACATCCTGATGCTGACGAGGCAGAGAAGAGTCTCTCCAGATCAGAACACCAGATGGTACAGCTTGGTCTGGTCTAGCATACAGCTTGCTCTATCGGGGTCTGTTGCTGGGTTTCTGTAGAGCACTTTATGACAACAGTGACATCAGCATCCATAATGATATGTGTTTGTGTCCCCTCTTTATGGTTACCAGGACAACGCTAGCCCTTCCTCGCTCCCGCAGTCCCCGTGTCGTTCCTCTCCCGGTAGCACCTTACTGCGAGAGGAGAAGAAGAAGAAAGGATCAGTTTTGTCTCATCAAAGTAAGTGCTGTAGTTTAGTTTGAACAAATAAATAGATCTGCCCACTGGTATCTGTTACCAGGACAACCAGCAGAGTACTGTTAGTTGACAGGAAGATAGACTGGTGTATATGGATGTTATGAATATCATAACACTGAAAAAGGATTCTGCCAATGAAAAGAGAGGAACCAATAGACCATATAAAACCTTGATGAAAGTTAGATTTAGAGAGGAACCAATAGACCATATAAAACCTTGATGAAAGTTAGATTTAGAGAGAAAGTTTCAAGATGATCCAATGTAAGGTGCTTGTTTTACAGAAACATTTTCTTGAAACATTATGGATGTTACATTGCCTGTCCCAGTCAACCCCCCCTGTCTTTACAAGACTGTAGAACAGGCAAACTAAACTCAAGACCCTTCAAGTTGGTCTGTATTGCTTCATTAACAGCTGATCTACAGATATATTACTCTCAAGTTGGTCTGTATTGCTTCATTAACAGCTGATCTACAGATATATTACTCTCAAGTTGGTCTGTATTGCTTCATTAACAGCTGATCTACAGATATATTACTCTCAAGTTGGTCTGTATTGCTTCATTAACAGCTGATCTACAGATATATTACTCTCAAGTTGGTCTGTATTGCTTCATTAACAGCTGATCTACAGATATATTACTCTCAAGTTGGTCTGTATTGCTTCATTAACAGCTGATCTACAGATATATTACTCTCAAGTTGGTCTGTATTGCTTCATTAACAGCTGATCTACAGATATATTACTCTCAAGTTGGTCTGTATTGCTTCATTAACAGCTGATCTACAGATATATTACTCTCAAGTTGGTCTGTATTGCTTCATTAACAGCTGATCTACAGAACTTCGATCGGGGACAGCTGTGAGTGTTAAAAACATGGACAAAACTCTTTGGCCTCCTCCGTAATGGAAGCTCTAAGCCGTTTCTATCAGCCAGACTTGGCCTCCTCCGTAATGGAAGCTCTAAGCCGTTTCTATCAGCCAGACTTGGCCTCCTCTGTAATGGAAGCTCTCTAAGCTGTTTCTATCAGCCAGACTTGGCCTCCTCTGGAATGGAAGCTCTAAGCCGTTTCTATCAGCCAGACTTGGCCTCCTCTGGAATGGAAGCTCTAAAGCCGTTTCTATCAGCCAGACTTGGCCTCCTCTGGAATGGAAGCTCTCTAAGCCGTTTCTATCAGCCAGACTTGGCCTCCTCTGGAATGGAAGCTCTCTAAGCCGTTTCTATCAGCCAGACTTGGCCTCCTCTGGAATGGAAGCTCTCTAAGCCGTTTCTATCAGCCAGACTTGGCCTCCTCCGGAATGGAAGCTCTCTAAGCCGTTTCTATCAGCCAGACTTGGCCTCCTCTGGAATGGAAGCTCTCTAAGCCGTTTCTATCAGCCAGACTTGGCCTCCTCTGGAATGGAAGCTCTCTAAGCCGTTTCTATCAGCCAGACTTGGCCTCCTCTGGAATGGAAGCTCTCTAAGCCGTTTCTATCAGCCAGACTTGGCCTCCTCTGGAATGGAAGCTCTCTAAGCCGTTTCTATCAGCCAGACTTGGCCTCCTCCGTAATGGAAGCTCTCTAAGCCGTTTCTATCAGCCAGACTTGGCCTCCTCTGTAATGGTCAAATGAATGTCATTTCCTACTTGATCAGGTCAAATAAAGCCTGAACACTACAGACCCTGGTTCGATTCCAGGCTGTATCGCAGCAGTCTAAGGCACCGCATCTCCGTGCTAGAGGCGTCACTACAGACCCTGGTTCGATTCCAGGCTGTATCCCAGCGGTCTAAGGCACCGCATCTCCGTGCTAGAGGCGTCACTACAGACCCTGGTTCGATTCCAGGCTGTATCACAACCGGCTGTAATTGGGAGTCCCATAGGGCGGCCCACAATTGGACCAGCGTTGGCCGGGGTAGGTCAGTCATTGTAAATAAGAATTTGTTCTTAGCTGACTTGCTTAGTTACATAAAGGTAAAATAAAATCTTCCAAAACATTTCATATTAAAAGAGAATTTTGGTGTCCACATATGTCTTCGGTTTACAGTTGAAAAAAACAATCTGAATAATTTACTAAATGTTATTTATTCCACAAAGAAATTCCAATGTTATTGGCACCTTCTAGAAGCAGTTAGAAATTATGAGATTTCAAGCAGCTGATTCTCCTTTACTTTGGAATTGAACTCACCTCTGGTGACCCTAACTGCTGGACTAACTGGTGGTGTTAAATAGCTGTATGTAATGTACCCTTACTGCTGGACTAACTGGTGGTGTTAAATAGCTGTATGTAATGTAATGTACCCTTACTGCAGGACTAACTGGTGGTGTTAAATAGCTGTTTGTAATGTACCCTTACTGCTGGACTAACTGGTGGTGTTAAATAGCTGTATGTAATGTAATGTACCCTTACTGCAGGACTAACTGGTGGTGTTAAATAGCTGTTTGTAATGTACCCTTACTGCAGGACTAACTGGTGGTGTTAAATAGCTGTATGTAATGTACCCTTACTGCTAGGACTAACTGGTGGTGTTAAATAGCTGTATGTAATGTACCCTTACTGCAGGACTAACTGGTGGTGTTAAATAGCTGTATGTAATGTAATGTACCCTTACTGCAGGACTAACTGGTGGTGTTAAATAGCTGTATGTAATGTAATGTACCCTTACTGCAGGACTAACTGGTGGTGTTAAATAGCTGTATGTAATGTACCCTTACTGCAGGACTAACTGGTGGTGTTAAATAGCTGCATGTAATGTACCCTTACTGCAGGACTAACTGGTGGTGTTAAATAGCTGTATGTAATGTAATGTACCCTTACTGCAGGACTAACTGGTGGTGTTAAATAGCTGTTTGTAATGTACCCTTACTGCAGGACTAACTGGTGGTGTTAAATAGCTGCATGTAATGTACCCTTACTGCAGGACTAACTGGTGGTGTTAAATAGCTGTATGTAATGTAATGTACCCTTACTGCCAGAACTAACTGGTGGTGTTAAATAGCTGTATGTAATGTAATGTACCCTTACTGCAGGACTAACTGGTGGTGTTAAATAGCTGTATGTAATGGTCCCTTACTGCTAGGACTAACTGGTGGTGTTAAATAGCTGTATGTTATGTAATGTACCCTTACTGCAGGACTAACTGGTGGTGTTAAATAGCTGTATGTAATGTACCCTTACTGCTAGGACTAACTGGTGGTGTTAAATAGCTGTATGTAATGTAATGTACCCTCACTGCCAGAACTAACTGGTGGTGTTAAATAGCTGTATGTAATGTAATGTACCCTTGCTGCTAGGACTAACTGGTGGTGTTAAATAACTGTATGTAATGTAATGTACCCTTACTGCTAGGACTAACTGGTGGTGTTAAATAGCTGTATGTAATGTAATGTACCCTTCCTGCCAGAACTAACTGGTGGTGTTAAATAGCTGTATGTAATGTACCCTTACTGCTAGGACTAACTGGTGGTGTTAAATAGCTGTATGTAATGTACCCTTACTGCTGGACTAACTGGTGGTGTTAAATAGCTGTATGTAATGTACCCTTACTGCTAGGACTAACTGGTGGTGTTAAATAGCTGTATGTAATGTACCCTTACTGCTAGGACTAACTGGTGGTGTTAAATAGCTGTATGTAATGTAATGTACCCTTACTGCTAGGACTAACTGGTGGTGTTAAATAGCTGTATGTAATGTACCCTTACTGCTGGGACTAACTGGTGGCGTTAAATAGCTGTATGTAATGTAATGTACCCTTACTGCTGGACTAACTGGTGGTGTTAAATAGCTGTATGTAATGTACCCTTACTGCTAGGACTAACTGGTGGTGTTAAATAGCTGTATGTAATGTAATGTACCCTTACTGCAGGACTAACTGGTGGGTTAAATAGCTGTATGTAATGTAATGTACCCTTACTGCAGGACTAACTGGTGGTGTTAAATAGCTGTATGTAATGTACCCTTACTGCAGGACTAACTGGTGGTGTTAAATAGCTGTATGTAATGTACCCTTACTGCTAGGACTAACTGGTGGTGTTAAATAGCTGGACTATGTAATGTAATGTAATGTACCCCTTACTGCTAGGACTAACTGGTGGTGTTAAATAGCTGTATGTAATGTAATGTACCCTTACTGCAGGACTAACTGGTGGTGTTAAATAGCTGTATGTAATGTACCCTTCCTGCCAGAACTAACTGGTGGTGTTAAATAGCTGTATGTAATGTACCCTTACTGCTAGGACTAACTGGTGGTGTTAAATAGCTGTATGTAATGTAATGTACCCTTACTGCTGGATTAACTGGTGGTGTTAAATAGCTGTATGTAATGTAATGTACCCTTACTGCAGGACTAACTGGTGGTGTTAAATAGCTGTATGTAATGTACCCTTACTGCAGGACTAACTGGTGGTGTTAAATAGCTGTATGTAATGTACCCTTACTGCTGGACTAACTGGTGGTGTTAAATAGCTGTATGTAATGTACCCTTACTGCTAGGACTAACTGGTGGTGTTAAATAGCTGTATGTAATGTAATGTACCCTTACTGCCAGAACTAACTGGTGGTGTTAAATAGCTGTATGTAATGTAATGTACCCTTACTGCAGGACTAACTGGTGGTGTTAAATAGCTGTATGTAATGTACCCTTACTGCAGGACTAACTGGTGGTGTTAAATAGCTGTATGTAATGTACCCTTACTGCTAGGACTAACTGGTGGTGTTAAATAGCTGTATGTAATGTAATGTACCCTTACTGCTGGACTAACTGGTAGTTTTAAATAGCTGTATGTAATGTAATGTACCCTTACTGCTGGATTAACTGGTGGTGTTAAATAGCTGTATGTAATGTAATGTACCCTTACTGCAGGACTAACTGGTGGTGTTAAATAGCTGTTTGTAATGTACCCTTACTGCAGGACTAACTGGTGGTGTTAAATAGCTGTTTGTAATGTACCCTTACTGCAGGACTAACTGGTGGTGTTAAATAGCTGCATGTAATGTACCCTTACTGCAGGACTAACTGGTGGTGTTAAATAGCTGTATGTAATGTAATGTACCCTTACTGCAGGACTAACTGGTGGTGTTAAATAGCTGTTTGTAATGTACCCTTACTGCAGGACTAACTGGTGGTGTTAAATAGCTGTATGTAATGTACCCTTACTGCTAGGACTAACTGGTGGTGTTAAATAGCTGTATGTAATGTACCCTTACTGCTAGGACTAACTGGTGGTGTTAAATAGCTGTATGTAATGTACCCTTACTGCAGGACTAACTGGTGGTGTTAAATAGCTGTATGTTATGTAATGTACCCTTACTGCTGGACTAACTGGTGGTGTTAAATAGCTGTATGTAATGTACCCTTACTGCTAGGACCAACTGGTGGTGTTAAATAGCTGTATGTAATGTAATGTACCCTTACTGCAGGACTAACTGGTGGTGTTAAATAGCTGTACTGCTACTGCTTACTCACATGACACGTAGTGAGGAATCCCCCTGTATGGACATTCTACTGTAGAAGGATGACACGTAGTGAGGAATCCCCCTGTATGGACATTCTACTGTAGAAGGATGACACGTAGTGAGGAAGAGCACTTGCCTGTAAGTCTCTCTGGATAAGAGGGTCTGATAAATGACTAAAATGTATGTGGAGATTTCATGCAGGGCTCCCTGTTTTAACCACTCTGTTTATCTTTGGCAGAAGAGAGACCCGACTCAGAGGAACCAGAGACGTCTGAACCAGTGAGACGACACCACTGTTCCCAGTGTGGAAAGAGTTTTACTAATTCATGTAACCTAAAATCGCATGAGAGACGACACACAGGAGATAAGCCTCACCAATGCTCTCAGTGTGGTAAGAGATTTATTGAGTCAACAGAACTGAAAGTTCATAAGAGAATACACACAGGGGAAAAACCATTCCAATGCTCTCAGTGTGGAAAGACATTTTCCCAGCCAGGGGACCTGAAATGACACGAGAGAATACACACAGGGAAAAGCCGTACCGCTGTTCCCAGTGTGGAAAGAGTTTTCAAGGTTAAACGTCTTGAGAATGCATGAGAGAATACACACAGGGGAAAAACCATTCCAATGCTCTCAGTGTGGTAAGAGATTTATTGAGTCAACAGAACTGAAAGTTCATAAGAGAATACACACAGGGGAAAAACCATTCCAATGCTCTCAGTGTGTAAAGACATTTTCCCGACCAGGGGACCTGAAATTACACGAGAGAATACACACAGGGGAAAAGCCGTACCACTGTTCCCAGTGTGGAAAGAGTTTTACAAGGTTAAATGTCTTGAAAATGCATGAGAGAATACACACAGGGGAAAAACCATTCCAATGCTCTCAGTGTGAAAAGACATTTCCTCGATCAGGGGACCTGAAATCACACGAGAGAATACACACAGGGGAAAAGCCGTACCACTGTTCCCATTGTGAAAAGAGTTTTACTCAGTTTGGGAGTCTGAAAATGCATAAGCGAATACACTCTGGAGAGAAGCCTTACCACTGCTCCAAATGTGGAATTGCTTTTTCACGGTTAAACGTCTTGAAAATGCATGAGAGAATACACACAGGTGAGAAGCCGTACCACTGTTCCCAGTGTGGAAAGAGTTTTAGGCAGTTAACGGGCCTCAAACGTCATATGCAAATGCACTCTGGAGAGAAGTCTAACACATGTTCTCATTGTGGAAAGAGTTTTCTGAGGTTAAGCACTCTGAAATCGCATGAGCATATACACACATACAAGGAAAAGCTCTACCAATGTTCCTCGTGTGGAAAGCGGTTTACCCAGTTAGAAGCCCTGATTGTGCATGACAGGACACACACAGGCGGGGATAAGACCTACCACTGCTCCCAGTGTGGAAAGAGATTTAATTGGTTAAGGCAGCTGAATAAGCACGAAAGAATACACACACAGGAGGAGAAGACATACCACTGCTCTCAGTGTGGAAAGACATTTTCCCAGTTAGAGGACCTGAAATCACATGAGAAAATAGAGAGGCTGTGTTCTGACTTGTGTTTCTGACTGATCATTTGTGTTTTTGTTTCATGCCACGTGAAATCAAATTGTATGAAACCAGAAAAAAGGTTCACTTTTGTTTTTTCGTTTTGAGACATGATCATGTCTAATTTCAGATTAAATATTTAAAATGGTCTATTTGGTTTTGATGAGCTTTGATTGATTTGAAGTATAAACCCTCTGTTGTTCATCATATGATTTTCTATTTGTTAAGGGATTTTTTTAATCAATAATGACTAATTATGTATACATTTCAATCAGGACTGACTAATCAGAATACTATTATGTTACTGTATATGTACTAATCAGAATACTATTATGTTACTGTATATGTACTAATCAGAATACTATTATGTTACTGTATATGTATGAATTTTCTTTTAATCCTAGTACTGAATATAATGTGTGTAAATATAATCAAGAATTAGAACAATGACTGGTAGAAATGAATGAACTTGTCGTCAGACTGGCTAGAATGCTTATCTACACAGGCAGAACTTGGCTCGGTCATAAATGATCTAAATTGGTGGGAGACGGTGTGGGAAGGCTTGAGAACTATACAGCCATTGTACCGGTGTGGAGAAGAGGCGGTAGGAAGACTAATGACGTCATTTTCAGTTTATAACCCTTTGTAAAATGTTTCATGTTCAGTACTCTCGAGAATAAACGCTGCTGATTGATTTCCAGACTGGTCTCTGTCCATTTTATACAAAAAAAAAAGAGCCTTACAAATTCTTAGGAGAGGACCGTGTTTAATTTAATTGGGTAATAAAACATGTCGGACTTTAATTCCAGTAACACTATTGCAAAGTGTCAACGATTATATAAGTAAGTAAGTGGCACAAGTCTTTGTGTTTGTATTTATGATGGATTCCTCCCTAAACTAAGGCATATCTACAACACATTAAGTGTGTTCCCTCAGGCCCCTACTCTTCCTGGGGTCCAGCTAAACTAAGGCATATCTACAACACATTAAGTGTGTTCCCTCAGGCCCCTACTCTTCCTGGGGTCCAGCTAAACTAAGGCATATCTACAACACATTAAGTGTGTTCCCTCAGGCCCCTACTCTTCCTGGGGTCCAGCTAAACTAAGGCATATCTACAACACATTAAGTGTGTTCCCTCAGGCCCCTACTCTTCCTGGGGTCCAGCTAAACTAAGGCATATCTACAGCACACAGTGTGTGTCCTCAGGCCCCTACTCTTCCTGGGGTCCAGCTAAACTAAGGCATATCTACAACACATTAAGTGTGTGTCCTCAGGCCCCTACTCTTCCTGGGGTCCAGCTAAACTAAGGCATATCTATAACACATTAAGTGTGTGTCCTCAGGCCCCTACTCTTCCTGGGGTCCAGCTAAACTAAGGCATATCTACAACATATTAAGTGTGTCCTCAGGCCCCTACTCTTCCTGGGGTCCAGCTAAACTAAGGCATATCTACAACACATTGTGTTCCCTCAGGCCCCTACTCTTCCTGGGGTCCAGCTAAACTAAGACATATCTACAACATATTAAGTGTGTTCCCTCAGACCACTACTCTACTACCACATATCTACAACATATTAAGTGTGTTCCCTCAGACCACTACTCTACTACCACATATCTACAACATATTAAGTGTGCCCTCAGGCCTCTACTCTACTACCACATATCTACAACACATTAAGTGTGTGTCCTCAGGCCTCTACTCTACTACCACATATCTACAACATATTAAGTGTGTTCCCTACAACACTAAATCCATGTGTACGTGTGTGTATAGACCCCCGACTTTCCAACCTGAAGATCACTGACATCGTGATTTGAGCTTGTTTTTTTTCCCAGAGTTCCCAGTTGTCTTGAGAGTTCCGTTATTCCACCATGTCAGAGAAAACACTGTTGATGATTTCAAAAAGGATTTGATGAATGCAACATATTTTTCTGGATTCAAATAATATTTTGTGTTAGCTACTCGTGGATGTTCATTATATACATCTACATGATGTATTGTTACACCATGTAGGAGCAGTATAGACCTAGTCTGTTCATTATATACATCTACATGATGTATTGTTACACCATGTAGGAGCAGTATAGACCTAGTCTGTGCATTATATACATCTACATGATGTATTGTTACACTATGTAGGAGCAGTATAGACCTAGTCTGTTCATTTTAATATCTGTTCGTCTACTTGAATTAATATGAAATTGCCTTACGCACTGTTCAGATCTAGCCAATCACTGTTCAGATGCCGACTTTAAGGAGAGTTGAATTGAATAGAAAAAAGGCAACAGTAAACATGTTGACCCCCACGAATGATGCAGCGCCCCCTTTGGGCCAATCAGTGTAATTTAGCAAATGCCGGATCTATGGCAAAAACACATCATTCACCCAAGTTTCGTCAAAATTAGCCCAGTGGTGTCTTGAGATATAATTTGAGTTAGCTAGACTCATATCCCTGAGCATGTGTGCCAAATTTCACCACTCAAACAGATCACCACCGTGTGGTAGATACTCTGAGTCAAACAGATCACCACTGTGTGGTAGATACTTTGAGTCAAACAGATCACCACTGTGTGGTAGACACTCTGAGTCAAACAGATCACCACTGTGTGGTAGATACTCTGGGTCAAACAGATCACCACCATGTGGTAGATACTCTGAGTCAAACAGATCACCACTGTGTGGTAGATACTCTGGGTCAAACAGATCACCACCATGTGGTAGATACTGATCACCACTGTGGTAGATACTCTGAGTCAAACAGATCACCACCGTGTGGTAGATATGAATGTTCTTGCATATATTGAGTCTTGACCGTGTTTGCAACATGTGTACCAAATGTTGTTACAATACGAATATCCTTGACTGATTTATGTGCCAGACCACGCCCACCTGCAGGGTTATTGGTCAAATAGCAGCCATTTTATTTTAGGTACAAGTCTGGAAAATATTTTGTTTTGAGACTTTTGGCCATAGATGCCACATCATTCGGTGCCAGAAGAGTAGCATTTTCGGTGTTTTCCACAAAATTCCAAAGTTTACCACAGTCACAAAGTCAGAAGGTCCGCCTACTTGACCAATCAGATGAGGGAGTGTATTCCGATTTGCATGAAACACATTTTTTAAATTACATTTGGAAAGCATTCAGACACCTTGCCTTTTCCACATTTTGTGACGTTACAGCCTTATTCTAAAATGGATTAGAAATATATAAAAATGCTCATCAATCAACACACAATACCCCATAATGACATCACAATACCCCATAATGACAAAGCGAAAAACAGGTTTTTAGAAATGTTTGCAAATGTATTAAAAATGAGAAGAAAAGAAATGAAATACCTTGTTTAAGTATTCAGACCCTTTGCTATGAGTCTCGAAAATGACCTTCGGTGCATCCTGTTTCCGTTGATCATCCTTGAGATGTTTCTCCAACTTCATTGGGAGTCCACCTGTGGTAAATTCAATTGATTGGACTGGATTTTATAGATAAGATCCAACAGTTGACAATGCATGTCAGAGCAAAAACCAAGCCATGGGGTTAAACATAGAGCTCCGAGACAGGATTGTGTCGAGGCACAGATCTGGGGAAGGAAGACAAAACATGTCTGCAGCATTGACGGTCCCCAAGAACACAGTGGCCTCTATCATTCTTAAATGGAAGGAGTTTGGAACCACCGAGACTCTTCCTAGAGTTGGCCGCCCAGACAAACTGACCAATCAGGGGAGAAGGGCCTTGGTCAAGGAGATGATCGATGGAAAGATGAACGGAGAAACGTACAGAGAGATTCTTGATGAAAATCTGCTCCAGAGCGCTCAGGACCTCAGACTGGAGCGAATGTTCACCTTCCAACAGAACAACGACCCTAAGCACACAGCCAAGACAACGCAGGAGTGGCTTCAGGACAAGTCTCTGAATGTCACTGAGTGGCCAAGACAGAGCCCAGACTTGAACTCGATTGAACATCTCTGGAGAGACCTGAAAATAGCTGTGCAGCAACGCTCCCCATCCAACCTGACAGATCTTGAGAGGATCTGCAGAGAAGAATTGGAGAAACTCCCAAATACTAAAAAGTGAAGCAGTCTGAATAATTAAGGAATGCTCTGCATCTCGAGTTCAAGTTTGAGAACCAAATATCTAAATACATTCGGGAACAAGAATTGGCAACGTCACTCAAATTCACAACATTGAGAAAGGACCAATGTCCCTAACATTCATAACATTGAGGAAGGACCAATGCCCCTAACATTCATAACATTGAGAAAGGACCAATGTCCCCTAACATTCATAACATTGAGGAAGCCCCAATGTCCCTAACATTCATAACATTGAGGAAGGACCAATGTCCCTAACATTCATAACATTGAGGAAGGACCAATGTCCCTAACATTCATAACATTGAGGAAGCCCCAATGTCCCTAACATTCATAACATTGAGGAAGGACCAATGTCCCTAACATTCATAACATTGAGGAAGCCCCAATGTCCCTAACATTCATAACATTGAGGAAGGACCAATGTCCCTAACATTCATAACATTGAGGAAGGACCAATGTCCCTAACATTCATAACATTGAGGAAGCCCCAATGTCCCTAACATTCATAACATTGAGGAAGGACCAATGTCCCTAACATTCATAACATTGAGGAAGCCCCAATGTCCCTAACATTCATAACATTGAGGAAGGACCAATGTCCCTAACATTCATAACATTGAGGAAGGACCAATGTCCCTAACATTCATAACATTGAGGAAGCCCCAATGTCCCTAACATTCATAACATTGAGGAAGGACCAATGTCCCTAACATTCATAACATTGAGGAAGGACCAATGTCCCAAAGGGGTAACATTCATAACATTGAGGAAGGACCAATGTCCCTAACATTCATAACATGAGGAAGGACCAATGTCCCTAACATTCATAACATTGAGGAAGGACCAATGTCCCTAACATTCACAACATTGAGAAAGAACCAATGTCCCTAACATTCACAACATTGAGAAAGGACCAATGTCCCTAACATTCATAACATTGCAAAAGGACAATAATGTTGGTCAAAAGGGTAAGTAGTATGCTCTTATTGTAGATGCCTAGTAGCTGACTGTTAATACCCTCATCTAAAATGAGCTCGCTGGCATAAGAGATTCCATTCAAAGCACAGAGGAGTTATTCTATTGGACAGAGGAGTTATTCTATTGGACAGAGGAGTTATTCTATTGGACAGAGGAGTTATTCTATTGGACAGAGGAGTTATTCTATTGGACAGAGGAGTTAATCTATTGGACAGAGAAACGATGTTGGTTTCCATACAAGCCTTTCATTCTAATAGTAATATATCATGTTGTTGACCTTCACCAGATGCCCAGCCTTTCATTCTAATAGTAATATATCATGTTGTGGACCTTCACCAGATGCCCAGCCTTTAACAGGAAAACAACAGTTGGGAGAGGAAAAGGCTTCTATTTAAATGGAGTTCCATTTCAAGTTGTTGGCACAAAGAGGTATGAATGCCACCAAGAGGAAAGACAGACAAACAAAAGCCAAAGAGAAATATGAAGCTGAAATTAACAAGAAGACTGTAATTGCAAAGACAGATCCCTGTAATTTATACCATACATATTTACAACACTAATTTCACTTGAATTATGTTGAATTACTAACTAACAATGGAATGTTCCTCAACAAAATGGAAGAAGATGGGACTTTAAACTGGTGTCTCAACTCTGTGGTCACTAAAGATCCCATGGCACTTATGAATCCGGTCAGCGTACACACTCCCCCGTCTGATTGGTCGAGGAGGCGGGTCTTCTGACTTTGTGGCTGTGGTTACTGGTGGAGGAGAGGGATTTTTGTACCGAATTTCCTGACTGAGTAAAACGGGGTGAAGGGAGCATGACCTTTCAAAGTGTACATTTTCAATCTCTTGTTTATAGCGCCACCATCTGGCCAATCGGTGTCATTTTGTATGTGCCAGATCTCTCTGGCCAAGACGCATCATTTACCCAAGTTTAGTTTAATCAGGTTTAGAGGGAGACGTAGACAATGAGTCTAGTTTTGGAGTGACGGTTCGTCTGCCGTTGTTACTCTGATTGGTTGAGGATGAGCCAATCGTTGATTACTTTGTTTTCTGCAACACCCCTCATTTAGACGTCACAACAATCGACTTCAATGATGTCAGTCTCAGACTGAAGTATGTTGCAAACGACTGAACAGTGGAATAATTCAGTTTGAGCCGAAAGGCCACTCTATCGCTAATCTTTCCTAAGAGAAAGTGCGGCGATAGAGCGCTGCATGAACTAGGGCTTAAATGCTCATACAGATGCTCTTTAAAATCAAATCCAATTGTATTGGCCACATACACATATTTAGCCGATGTTATTGCGGGTGTAGCGATATGATTGTGTTCCTAGCTCCAACAGTGCAGTAGTATCTAACGATTCACAACAATACACACACATCTAAAAGTAAAATAATGGAATTTAGAAATATATAAATATTATGATGAGCAATGTGGCATTGACTAAAATACAGTAGAATACAGTATATGCATATGAAGTGAGTAAAACAGTATGTAAACATGATTAAAGTGACCAGTGATTCCATGTCTATGTACATAGGCCGGCAGCCTCTTAGGTGCAGGGTTGAGTAACCGGGTGGTAACCAGCTCAGTGATAGATTTTTAAAAACACAGTGATGGCCTTGAGATAGAAGCTGTTTTTCAGTCTCTCGGTCCCAGCTTTGTTGATGTCTCGTCATTGTTGGTAATCAGACCTACTACTGTTGTGTCTTATAGTATTTAAATTCCCTCTTTACAAAATCTGCACTAATTCATGAACACACGCGTCTCTGTACGTTTACATAAAATATTACACTTCTATGAAACAAATAAATACAACTGCGTTACCCACTCCAGTCAGCAGATGGCGATGTGCAGATTTCAGGCGATACTTCTCGTGTGACGTATAATGTAGTGGACGGGACACTTCATCAACAGTAACAACCGTTCGTCGGCCACCTCCGTATCCAACATTATCGAAAACAGTCACTGTGTTTTAAACATACTTCTGCCGTGTCTATTTGTTGGCCCATTTAATGTAACGTTAATATTTACGTTGTTTGTCAGGTAGCTGGCTGGCTAAGTTAGTTTTGCACGAGGCTAATTGCTAATGCTAAGTAGCTAGCTAGTTAACATCCCCGACCATGAGTTCACTTAGCTACTCCACTCCTGCTGAAGAAGAGGGGGTCTGCTGGACGGAGAAAGAAGAAGAGGCTGTCACAGTTAAACAAGAAGTAGAGGATGAGTCTGTTACTGTGAAAGAAGAAGCGAATGAAGCTTTCAGAGTGAAAGAGGAGGAGGAGGAAGTTACAGTGAAAGAAGAGGAGGAGGAGGATATTACTGTGAAAGAAGAGAAAGAAGCTTTCAGAGTGAAAGAAGAGGAGGCTGTTACTGTTAAACAAGAGGAGGAAGACGTTTTTGGAGTGAAGATGGAGGGGGAGATTACTGTCACGTTGAAAGAGGAAGAAGAGGAGGGGCAGATTACTGTCACGTTGAAAGAGGAGGAAGAGGAGGGGCAGATTACTGTCACGTTGAAAGAGGAAGAAGAGGAGGGGCAGATTACTGTCACGTTGAAAGAGGAGGAAGAGGAGACGGGAGATCTGAGTAACACCAGTAAGTAGTGTCTTAAAAACGGGGGGCACAAACTCTTCAGTCCTTGAAGATTGTTCGGTCACATGTTTGAAGATGAGGTATTGAAATTTAAAAGTGACTAATATTTGTATAAAAACGTGTAAGTGGACGTATTTCTCATTGCCGTAACACTTGTTCAAGTTGCTGTAAAAACTCCAATATTTTTATTCAGTTTTATTCACCCATGATGCATCATCTAGTGGAGGAGCCCTGAGATGAGCACAAGTTCGTTAACATTTTTCCCTTATGCATTCAGAATGAGGATCTTATTCTCAAACACCCCTTTACGACACTTGACCTTGACATTACCGAAATGACAAAAAAGATTGGATTGGGAAAAACTTAAGAGACCCATTACCTTATCAACATGGAGACATGAATGGGCTTTAGTGATGTGGTAAACACTTAGAGAACCATTACCTTACCAACATGGAGACATGAATGGGCTTTAGTGATGTGGTAAACACTTAGAGAACCATTACCTTACCAACATGGAGACATGAATGGGCTTTAGTGATGTGGTAAACACTTAGAGACCCATTACCTTACCAACATGGAGACATGAATGGGCTTTAGTGATGTGGTCAACACTTAGAGAACCATTACCTTACCAACATGGAGATGTTGGGCTTTATGGTGTGGTCAACACTGGGAACCATTACCTTACCAACATGGAGGTATGAATGGTCTTTACACTTAGAGAACCATTACCTTACCAACATGGAGGCATGAATGGGCTTTAGTGATGTGGTAAACACTTAGAGAACCATTACCTTACCAACATGGAGACATGAATGGGCTTTAGTGATGTGGTCAACACTTAGAGAACCATTACCTTATCAACATGGAGGTATGAATGGGCTTTAGTGATGTGGTAAACACTTAGAGAACCATTACCTTACCAACATGGAGATGTTGGGCTTTAATGATGTGGTAAACACTTAGAGAACCATTACCTTACCAACATGGAGGCATGAATGGGCTTTAGTGATGTGGTCAATAGTTTGCTGACTCATAATGTCTGTCCCCTATTTCTTCCAGATGAAGCTGAGGGCCTCTCTTTACTAAAACACACATTTCTCATTACCGCATCATTTTTAGGCTCGTTTCGGTAATGAGAACCTTCATTTCGGTAATGATAATAAGTTAATTCTAATGTATCGTCAGTGGGTGTGCTGTGCTGGTAACTTTCATTATTTACTAGGACCACCTATTGTATAGGTGAAAGCAGTAGGGGTTAAGTAGGGGTTGTCAATAAACATGGGTGTATAAACCCCATTTAATTCACATAAAGCCACAATCTGGAGTTTGTGTTATAGCAAAGAGCAACCCCTTCACTTAAAGAAGGATATCCCCTAATTTTGACATGAGCACCTGTTATAACACCTGTAGTGTTGTTAGATATCCCACCTGTTATAACACCTGTAGTGTTGTTAGGTATCCTACCTGTTATAACACCTACCTATAGTGTTATAAGATATCCCAGTTGTTATAACACCTACCTATAGTGGGGCCTGGGGGTTGAAGCTGTTTAGAAGCCTCTTGGACCTAGACTTGGCGCTCCGGTCCTGCTTGCCGTGCGGTAGCAGAGAGAACAGTCTATGATTAGGATGGGTGGAGTTTTTGACATTTTTTACGGCCTTCCTCTGACACCACCTAGTATAGAGGTCCTGGATGGCAGGAAGCTTGGTCCCAGTGATTTACTGGGCCGTTCGCACTACCCTCTGTCGTGCCTTGCAGTCGGAGGCCGAGCAGTTGCCGTACCAGGCAGTGATGCTGTAGGATCTTTTGAGGATCTGAGGACCTATGCCAAATATTTTCAGTCTCCTGAGGGGGAATAGGTTTTACCGTGCCCTCTTCACAGGTGCCTTGGTGTGCTTGGACCATGTTAGTTTGTTGGTGATGTGGAAAACCAAGGAACTTGAAGCTCTCAACCTGCTCCACTGCAGTCCCATCGATGAGAATGGGGTGTGCTCGGTCCTCTTTTTCCTGTAGTCCATAATCATCTCCTTTGTCTTGATCACGTTGAGGGAAAGGTTGTTGTCCTGGCACCACATGGACAGGTCTCTGACCTCCTCCCTATGGGCTGTCTCGTTGTTGTCAGTGATCAGGCCTACCATCGAAAAATAAATGATGGTGTTGGAGTTGTGCCTGGCCATGCAGTCATGAGTGAACAGGGAGTACAGGAGGAGGCTGAGCACACACCCCTGAGGGGCCCCTGTGTTGAGGATCAGCGTGGCGGATGTGTTGTTACCTACCCTTACCACCTGGGGGTGGCCCATCAGGAAGTCCAGGATCCAGTTGCAGAGGGAGGTGTTTAGTCCCAGGGTCCTTAGCTTATTGATGAACTTTGAGGGCACTATGGTATTGAACGCTGAGCTGTAGTCCATAAATAGTATTCTCACATAGGTGTTCCTTTTGTCCAGGTGGGGAAAGAGCAGTGTGGAGTGCAATAGAGATTGCATCATCTGTGCATTTGTTGGGGTGGTATGCAAATTGGAGTGGGTCTAGGGTTTCTGGGATGATGGTGTTGATGTGAGCCATGACCAGCCTTTCAAAGCACTTGGAATTTACTGAGTTATAGTTCACATAAGGAAATCAGTTAGTTGAAATAAATTAATTAGGCCCTAATCTATGGATTCCACATGACTGGGCAGGGGCACAGCCATAGGTGGGCCTGGAGTGCATAGGCCCACCCACTTAGGAGCCAGGCCCAGCCAATCAGAATGAGTTTTCCCCACAAAAGGGCTTTATTACAGACAGAAATACTCATCAGTTTCATAAGCTCTCCAGGTGGCCGGTCTCAGACAATCCCGCAGGTGAAGAAGTCCTCGGCTGGCGTGGTTACACGTGGTCTGTGGTTGTGAGGCTAGTTGGACGTACTGCCAAATTCTCTGGCAATAGCTCTTGTGGATATTCCTGCAGTCAGCATGCCAATTACACGCTCCCTCAAAACTTGAGACATTTGTGGCATTGTGTTGTGTGACAAAACTGCACATTTTACAGTGGCCTTTTATCGTCCGCAGCACAAGGTGCACGTGTGTAATGATCAAGCCGTTTAATCAGCTATACCTGTCAGATGGATGGATTATCTTGGCAAAGGAGAAATGTTAACGAACTGGGATGTAAAATTGTCTCAACATTCAGCTCATTAGCAAATGGCAAAACATTCTGGGATCTTTAATTTCAGCTCATGAAACATGGGGCCAACACTTTACATGTTGTTTTATATTTTTATTCTGAATATTATTGTAGAGCTCTGCTCAGCCTATAAACATGACAATATCTGTTAATATTGAACTCTGATCAGCCTATAAACATGACAATATCTATTCTTTTCGAGCTCTGCTCAGCCTATAAGCATGACATTATCTATTATTATAGAGCTCTGCTCAGCCTATAAACATGACATTATCTAGTATTATAGAGCTCTGCTCAGCCTATAAACATGACATTATCTATTGTTATAGAGCTCTGCTCAGCCTATAAACATGACATTATCTATGATAGAGCTCTGCTCAACCTATAAACATGACATTGTCTATTGTTATAGAGCTCTGCTCAGCCTATAAACATGACATCTATGATATAGAGCTCTGCTCAGCCTATAAACATGACATTATCTATTGTTATAGAGCTCTGCTCAGCCTATAAACATGACATTATCTATGATAGAGCTCTGCTCAGCCTATAAACATGACATTATCTATTATTTTCGAGCTCTGCTCAACCTAAAGACATGACATTATCTATTATTATAGAGCTCTGCTCAGCCTATAAACATGACATTATCTAGTATTATAGAGCTCTGCTCAGCCTATAAACATGACATTATCTAGTATTATAGAGCTCTGCTCAGCCTGTAAACATGACAATCCATGAAAGCAAACCCAGTTGAAAGATTCCCGGAATCAGAGGTCTCTGCAGCTCCAACTGTTCCCGAATACACAATCCTGGTATTCTAGATAATGTTTTGTGTTGGATCTAAAATGATTCGGGTCTCGGGTGTCCTGGTATTCTAGATAATGTTTTGGGTTGGATCTAAAATGATTCGGGACTCGGATGTCCTGGTATTCTAGATAATATTTTGTGTTGGATCTAAAATTATTCGGGTCTCGGGTGTCCTGGTATTCTAGATAATGTTTTGGGTTGGATCTAAAATGATTCGGGTCTCGGGTGTCCTGGTATTCTAGATGTTGTTTTGGGTTGGATCTAAAATGATTCGGGTCTCGGGTGTCCTGGTATTCTAGACTGAACGTGACTTCTGCAGTAGAGAGAGAAGGGCCCATACAGATCTGAACGTGACTTCTGCAGTAGAGAGAGAAGGGCCCGTACAGATCTGAACGTGACTTCTGCAGTAGAGAGAGAAGGGCCCGTACAGATCTGAACGTGACTTCTGCAGTAGAGAGAGAAGGGCCCGTACAGATCTGAACGTGACTTCTGCAGTAGAGAGAGAAGGGCCCATACAGATCTGAACGTGGCTTCTGCAGTAGAGAGAGAAGGGCCCGTACAGATCTGAACGTGACTTCTGCAGTAGAGAGAGAAGGGCCCGTACAGATCTGAACGTGACTTCTGCAGTAGAGAGAGAAGGGCCCGTACAGATCTGAACGTGGCTTCTGCAGTAGAGAGAGAAGGGCCCGTGACAGATCTGAACGTGACTTCTGCAGTAGAGAGAGAGGGGCCCATACAGATCTGAACGTGACTTCTGCAGTAGAGCGAGAAGGGCCCGTACAGATCTGAACGTGACTTCTGCAGTAGAGAGAGAAGGGCCCGTACAGATCTGAACGTGGCTTCTGCAGTAGAGAGAGAAGGGCCCGTACAGATCTGAACGTGGCTGCTCTTTGCTTTTCAAGTGGAGCATTGCACATGAAGCTTGTTGTTGTCCAATCACAAGTCATCAAAGCAGCGCTAGGCTACAGATCCTCTCTGTGTGGCAAAAGTTAGGAGACACACGACCTTGCGTTTTCCTCCCGTGGCACGGCCTTCTGCACAACATGTTAACCAATCAGGAACTCAGTTTGGAAAACAGAAGCCCGATGGGGAGGATCAACGTTCAGTTCATCTCTTTCTTCTACTAAAGCACTTCAGTAGTGGCTGGTCGAGTCACTAAGGATTGTAGGCAAACAGCAAAATGGATTCATTAATAGAAGATGGAATTAAAATGACGGAATAAAAGGTCAAGGAGAAGGATAGTCTGCAACGACCAAAAGCCAACAGGTAGACTGCTACCTAATAGTCTGAATGGAGTTGTTGTTGTTTGTAACTGGGATCGGAAAGCGTATGCACTCCCAGCCTGAATTAGAGTAGCTAGCTAACCTTAGCTATGTAGCTTAACTAGTTTCTCCCTGGTTTTTAGTCCAAGACAGGTACTACGTAATCTTATTTGATAAATAACCTAGTAATGGTAGCTATTAGTCTACTGTAGCCCGGGCTTTCATAGTACGGCCCCTCTCCCGCTCTTCTCCTACTTTGTCAGCTTCAGATAATAAAGTAGTTTTAACAAAATACAACTTTCCTGCTGCTTTTTGTTAGTTCGGATCCGGGTGGTAGAACCCCAGGTCCCTTTAGGATCCGGGTGGTAGAACCCCAGGTCCCGTTCGGATCCGGGTGGTAGAACCCCAGGTCCCTTCGGATCCGGGTGGTAGAACCCCAGGTCCCTTTAGGATCCGGGTGGTAGAACCCCAGGTCCCGAGAACCCCAGGTCCCTTTAGGATCCGGGTGGTAGAACCCCAGGTCCCGTTTGATCCGGGTGGTAGAACCCCAGGTCCCGAATTCGGATCGGGTGGTAGAACCCCAGGTCCCACTCCCAGCCTGATCCGGGTGGTAGAACCCCAGGTCCCTTTAGGTCCCCTGGTTTTGGTAGAACCCAGGTCCCGTTCTTATTTGATCCGGGTAGAACCCCAGGTCCCTGTACCCGGGCAGGTCCCCAGGTCCCGTTCCGGATCCGGTCAGCTGATAATAAAGTAGAACCCCAGGTCCCTGCTTTTTGTTAGTTCGGATCCGGGTGGTAGAACCCCAGGTCCCTTTAGGATCCGGGTGGTAGAACCCCAGGTCCCGTTCGGATCCGGGTGGTAGAACCCCAGGTCCCGTTCGGATCCGGGTGGTAGAACCCCAGGTCCCTTTCGGATCCGGGTGGTAGAACCCCAGGTCCCTTTTGGATCCGGGTGGTAGAACCCCAGGTCCCCTTCGGATCCGGGTGGTAGAACCCCAGGTCCCTTTAGGATCCGGGTGGTAGAACCCCAGGTCCCGTTCGGATCCGGGTGGTAGAACCCCAGGTCCCGTTCGGATCCGGGTGGTAGAACCCCAGGTCCCTTTCGGAACCGGGTGGTAGAACCCCAGGTCCCTTTAGGATCCGGGTGGTAGAACCCCAGGTCCCGTTCGGATCCGGGTGGTAGAACCCCAGGTCCCGTTCGGATCCGGGTGGTAGAACCCCAGGTCCCTTTCGGATCCGGGTGGTAGAACCCCAGGTCCCTTTTGGATCCGGGTGGTAGAACCCCCAGGTCCCTTTCGGAACAGGTCCAACTTTTTGGACCCGTGAAGACCTCTACCTCCAACCAGGATATCTGGAAAACTTGGGATTTTTGTGAAAAGCTACCTGGGTTTTTGCAACCCTAATAGAAATGAAGTTGTATCATGTTTCAGGTTTCATTCAGGTCTTTGTTTAACACAATAATATGTCTTTGGCAGGAAAGAGACCAGATTCTCACTCCAGTAGGAAGAGATTCTCCGATAGCGGGAAGAGTCCTTCAGGGAAACCAGAACCAGAGACTCCCAAACCAGCAAGACGACACCACTGTTCCCATTGTGGAAAGAGTTTTATGAAGTTACGGAACCTTAAAGAGCATGAGAGGACACACACGGGAGAAAAGCCTTTCCAATGTTCCCAATGTGGAAAGAGTTTTACCGTGTTAGTTAACATGAAAAGGCATGAGAGGACACACACAGGAGAAAAGCCATTCCAATGTTCCCAATGTGGAAAGAGTTTTACCTTGTTAGTTAACATGAAAAGGCATGAGAGAATACACACAGGAGAAAAACCTTACCAATGTTCTCAGTGTGGAAAGAGTTTCACCCAGTTAGGGAGCCTGAAAATACATAACAGAATACACTCTGGAAAGAAGTCTTACCACTGCTCCCAATGTGGGAAGAGTTTTAACCAGTTAAAGCACCTGAAATCACATGAAAGAACACATTCAGGAGAGAAGCCTTTCCACTGTTCTCAATGTGGAAAGACATTTTCTCAGTCAGAGGACCTGAAATCACATGAGAGAATAGAGAGGCTGTGTTCTGACTTGTGTTTTTGACTGATCATTTGTGTTTTTGTTTATGCAACTTGAAGTCATATTGTTTTTATGAAACCTTACTCACATAAATATATATTTTTTTTACATGAAACCTTACTCAAAAATATAAATCAAATTGTTGATATGAAACCTTACTAACATACACCTTAGCCAAATATATTTAAACTCAGTTTTTCACAATTCCTGACATTAAATCCTTGTAAAAATGCCCTGTCTTAGGTCAGTTAGGATCAGTTAAGTCAGGTCAGTTAAGAATGTGAAATGTCAGAATAATAGAAGAGAGAATTATTTATTTACGCTTTTATTTCTTTCTTCACATTCCCAGTGGGTCAGGAGTTTACATACACTCAAATAGTATTTGGTAGCATTGTCTTTAAATTGTTTAATTTGGGTCAAACATTTTGGGTAGCCTTCCACAAGCTTCCCACAATAAGTTGGGTGAATTTTGGCCCATTCCTCCTGACAGAGATGGTGTAACTGGGTCAGGTTTGTAGGCCTCCTTGCTCGCACACTCTTTTTCAGTTCTGCCCACACATTTTCTATAGGATTGAGGTCAGGGCTTTGTGATGGCCACTCCAATACCTTGACTTTGTTGTCCAGTTAAGTAATTTTGCCACAACTTTGGAAGTGTGCTTGGGACCATTGTCCATTTGGAAGACCCGTTTGCAACCAAGCTTTAACTTCCTGACTGATGTCATGAGATGCTGTTTCAATATATCCATATAATTTTCCTTCCTCCTGATGCCATTTATTTAGTGAAGTGCAACAGTCCCTCCTGCTGCAAAGCACCCCCACAACATGATGCTGTCACCCCGTGCTTCACAGTTGGGATGGTGTTCTTCGGCTTGCAAGCCTCCCCCTTTTTCCTCCAAAAATAATGATGGTCATTATGGCCAAACAGTTCTATTTTTGTTTCATCAGACCAGAGGACATTTCTCCAAAAAGTACGATCTTTGTCCCCATGTGCAGTTGCAAACCGTAGTCTGGCTTTTTTATGGCAGTTTTGGAGCAGTGTCTTCTTCCTTGCTGAGCGGCCTTTCAGGTTATGTCAATATAGAACTCGTTTTCCTGTGGATTTAGATACTTTTGTACCTGTTTCATCCAGCATCTTCACAAGGTCCTTTGCTGTTGTTCTGGGATTGATTTGCACTTTTCGCACCAAAGTACGTTCATCTCGCGTCTCCTTCCTGAGCGGTATGACGGCTGCATGGTCCCATGGTGTTTATACTTGCGTACTGTTGTTTGTACAGATGAACGTGGTACCTTCAGGCGTTTGGAAATTGCTCCCACGGATGAACCAGACTTGTGGAGGTCTACAATTTTTTTCTGAGGTCTTGGCTGATTTCTTTTGATTTTCTCATGATGTCAAGCAAAGAGGCACTGAGTTTGAAGGTAGGCCTTGAAATACATCCACAGGTACACCTCCAATTGACAAAAATGATGTAAATTAGTCTATCAGAAGCTTCTAAAGCCATGACATCATTTTCTGGAATTTTCCAAGCTTTTTAAAGGCAAAGTCAACTTAGTGTATGTAAACTTCTGACCCACTGAATTGTGATACAGTGAATTATAAGTGAAATAATCTGTCTGTAAACAAATGTTGGAAAAATTACTTGTGTCATGCACAAAGTAGATGTCCTAACTGACTTGCCAAAACTATAGTTTGTTAACAATAAATGTGTGGAGTGGTTGAAAAACTTACGACCTCAACTGTATCTAGCATTCCATGCTGGTCCATACTCACAGTCAATAACACATCTCTAGGGTTCCATGCTGGTCCATAGTCACAGTCAATAACACATCTCTAGGGTTCCATGCTGGTCCATAGTCACAGTCAATAACACATCTCTAGGGTTCCATGCTGGTCCATAGTCACAGTCAATAACACATCTCTAGGGTTCCATGCTGGTCCATAGTCACAGTCAATAACACATCTCTAGGGTTCCATGCTGGTCCATAGTCACAGTCAATAACACATCTCTAGGGTTCCATGCTGGTCCATAGTCACAGTCAATAACACATCTCTAGGGTTCCATGCTGGTCCATAGTCACAGTCAATAACACATCTCTAGGGTTCCATGCTGGTCCATAGTCACAGTCAATAACACATCTCTAGGGTTCCATGCTGGTCCATAGTCACAGTCAATAACACATCCCTAGGGTTCCATTCTGGTTTGGTTGAAAGAGGACTGATGACTGCAGATGTGGGCATTTAAATGGCTAGCCCCACCCCTTTCAGGTGTGGCTAGCCAGTAAGGAGCAAGGATGGGAGGAGTTTGTACAATCTAGTCTAAAATCAGATTTTAAAATTTGTATTTTATTGTGATCTATGGATTATAATTGATTGAAGAGTGAACCCTTGGACATTAGTTTTATGATTTGGGTCAAATTCAAATGGTCGATTATTAGATTTTATATCTTTGTTTTATTCTAACTTTGAAACCTCTTGAATTTTGTTGTTTTGTTTCATTGAGTTAATTTGTGTAACTAGTCAACAAGCTAAAGGCAAAGATACTGTTGGAGAGGTAAGGTAAATGTAGCCGAAAGTCGACCTGTCGGAGGAGGCACCGACAGCACTTAGATGTACAAGGAGGGAGAATGACAATGACATGACATGTTAATCTCTCCTGGCTCAAAGTTGAGGCGAGATTGACTGCATCACTATTGGTCTTTTGTGTGAGGTGTTGAATGTAACGACTGTCTGTTTCAACCAGTTAGCACACTGTTTGAACATTCATGGGTTCAACACAAGACATGCAACCAGTGGTCTCTTCACAGTCCCAGGTCCAGAACAGAGGCTAAGAAAAGCACAGTATTAAATAGAACTCTCTGTCACCCAGGTAACTCAAGATAGACCGTATTAAATAGAACTCTGTCACCCAGGTAACTCAAGATAGACCGTATTAAATAGAACTCTGTCACCCAGGTAACTCAAGATAGACAGTATTAAATAGAACTCTGTCACCCAGGTAACTCAAGATAGACCGTATTAAATAGAACTCTCTGTCACCCAGGTAACTCAAGATAGACAGTATTAAATAGAACTCTGTCACCCAGGTAACTCAAGATAGACAGTATTAAATAGAACTCTCTGTCACCCAGGTAACTCAAGATAGACCGTATTAAATAGAACCATGACTAAATAGAACTCTCTGTCACCCAGGTAACTCAAGATAGACCGTATTAAATAGAACTCTCTGTCACCCAGGTAACTCAAGATAGACAGTATTAAATAGAACTCTCTGTCACCCAGGTAACTCAAGATAGACCGTATTAAATAGAACTCTCTGTCACCCAGGTAACTCAAGATAGACAGTATTAAATAGAACTCTCTGTCACCCAGGTAACTCAAGATAGACCGTATTAAATAGAACTCTGTCACCCAGGTAACTCAAGATAGACCGTATTAAATAGAACTCTGTCACCCAGGTAACTCAAGATAGACCGTATTAAATAGAACTCTGTCACCCAGGTAACTCAAGATAGACAGTATTAAATAGAACTCTGTCACCCAGGTAACTCAAGATAGACCGTATTAAATAGAACTCTCTGTCACCCAGGTAACTCAAGATAGACAGTATTAAATAGAACTCTGTCACCCAGGTAACTCAAGATAGACCGTATTAAATAGAACTCTCTGTCACCCAGGTAACTCAAGATAGACAGTATTAAATAGAACTCTCTGTCACCCAGGTAACTCAAGATAGACCGTATAAATAGAACTCTCTGTCACCCAGGTAACTCAAGATAGACCGTATTAAATAGAACTCTCTGTCACCCAGGTAACTCAAGATAGACCGTATTAAATAGAACTCTCTGTCACCCAGGTAACTCAAGATAGACCGTATTAAATAGAACTCTCTGTCACCCAGGTAACTCAAGATAGACCGTATTAAGTAGAACTCTCTGTCACCCAGGTAACTCAAGATAGACCGTATTAAGTAGAACTCTCTGTCACCCAGGTAACTCAAGATAGACCGTATTAAATAGAACTCTCTGTCACCCAGGTAACTCAAGATAGACCGTATTAAATAGAACTCTCTGTCACCCAGGTAACTCAAGATAGACCGTATTAAGTAGAACTCTCTGTTACCCAGGTAACTCAAGATAGACCGTATTAAATAGAACTCTCTGTCACCCAGGTAACTCAAGATAGACCGTATTAAATAGAACTCTCTGTCACCCAGGTAACTCAAGATAGACCGTATTAAATAGAACTCTCTGTCACCCAGGTAACTCAAGATAGACCGTATTAAATAGAACTCTCTGTCACCCAGGTAACTCAAGATAGACCGTATTAAATAAACTCTCTGTCACCCAGGTAACTCAAGATAGACCGTATTAAATAGAACTCTCTGTCACCCAGGTAACTCAAGATAGACCGTATTAAATAGAACTCTCTGTCACCCAGGTAACTCAAGATAGACCGTATTAAATAGAACTCTCTGTCACCCAGGTAACTCAAGATAGACCGTATTAAATAGAACTCTCTGTCACCCAGGTAACTCAAGATAGACCGTATTAAATAGAACTCTCTGTCACCCAGGTAACTCAAGATAGACCGTATTAAATAGAACTCTCTGTCACCCAGGTAACTCAAGATAGACCGTATTAAATAGAACTCTCTGTCACCCAGGTAACTCAAGATAGACCGTATTAAATAGAACTCTCTGTCACCCAGGTAACTCAAGATAGACCGTATTAAATAGAACTCTCTGTCACCCAGGTAACTCAAGATAGACCGTATTAAATAGAACTCTCTGTCACCCAGGTAACTCAAGATAGACCGTATTAAATAGAACTCTCTGTCACCCAGGTAACTCAAGATAGACCGTATTAAATAGAACTCTCTGTCACCCAGGTAACTCAAGATAGACCGTATTAAATAGAACTCTCTGTCACCCAGGTAACTCAAGATAGACAGTATTAAATAGAACTCTCTGTCACCCAGGTAACTCAAGAAACTCTCTGTCACCCAGGTAACTCAAGATAGACCGTATTAAATAGAACTCTCTGTCACCCAGGTAACTCAAGATAAATAGAACTCTCTGTCACCCAGGTAACTCAAGATAGACCGTATTAAATAGAACTCTCTGTCACCCAGGTAACTCAAGATAGACCGTATTAAATAGAACTCTCTGTCACCCAGGTAACTCAAGATAGACCGTATTAAATAGAACTCTCTGTCACCCAGGTAACTCAAGATAGACCGTATTAAATAGAACTCTCTGTCACCCAGGTAACTCAAGATAGACTTAAATAGAACTGCTGTCACCCAGGTAACTCAAGATAGACCGAACTTTGGTAACTCAAGAAATTTTAAATACTCTCTGTCACCCAGGTAACTCAAGATAAAGATATAAAACTGTATTTTTTTGTGAAGAATCAACAACATTAAATCATGAAGTGGAACATCTCTGTATTTCAAACTTTTTGAACAAATCAAAAACTGAGGTGCAAAATTATTCAGCCCCCATAAGTTAATACTTTTTGTAGATAGCTGTCGATTACAGCTGTGACCTGCTCTGGGTATGTGATATACTGGGGGGTATGTGAACTCTCTGTTACCCAGGTAACTCAAGATAGACCGTATTAAATAGAACTCTCTGTTACCCAGGTAACTCAAGATAGACCGTATTAAATAGAACTCTCTGTCACCCAGGTAACTCAAGATAGACCTGTATTAAATAGAACTCTCTGTCACCCAGGTAACTCAAGATAGACCGTATTAAATAGAACTCTCTGTCACCCAGGTAACTCAAGATAGACCGTATTAAATAGAACTCTCTGTCACCCAGGTAACTCAAGATAGACCGTATTAAATAGAACTCTCTGTTACCCAGGTAACTCAAGATAGACCGTATTAAATAGAACTCTCTGTCACCCAGGTAACTCAAGATAGACCGTATTAAATAGAACTGTCTGTCACCCAGGTAACTCAAGATAACAATAAAAAGAGATTAAAACCAGACAAAAGAACACCTTACGGAGGGACGGGAGAGTGTGAAGAGAGACATTGTTTTATAATAGATGTTGTATGATATGATTATGTGATTATGTGGTGGTTGTGATACCACTGTGATATATGTTTGTCTGGGCTGGGTATGTGATATATGTTTGTCTGGGCCTGGGTATGTGATATATGTTTGTCTGGGCCTGGGTATGTGATATATGTTTGTCTGGGTTTGGGTATGTGATATATGTTTGTCTGGGCCTGGGTATGTGATATATGTTTGTCTGGGCCTGGGTATGTGATATATGTTTGTCTGGGCCTGGGTATGTGATATATGTTTGTCTGGGCCTGGGTATGTGATATATGTTTGTCTGGGCCTGGGTATGTGATATATGTTTGTCTGGGCCTGGGTATGTGATATATGTTTGTCTGGGCCTGGGTATGTGATATATGTTTGTCTGGGCCTGGGTATGTGATATATGTTTGTCTGGGCCTGGGTATGTGATATATGTTTGTCTGGGCCTGGGTATGTGATATATGTTTGTCTGGGTCTGGGTATGTGATATATGTTTGTCTGGGCCTGGGTATGTGATATATGTTTGTCTGGGCTGGGTATGTGATATATGTTTGTCTGGGCCTGGGTATGTGATATATGTTTGTCTGGGTCTGGGTATGTGATATATGTTTGTCTGGGTCTGGGTATGTGATATATGTTTGTCTGGGCTGGGCCTGGGTATGTGATATATGTTTGTCTGGGCCTGGGTATGTGATATATGTTTGTCTGGGCCTGGGTATGCTATATATGTTTGTCTGGGTCTGGGTATGTGATATATGTTTGTCTGGGCCTGGGTATGTGATATATGTTTGTCTGGGCCTGGGTATGCTATATATGTTTGTCTGGGCCTGGGTATGTGATATATGTTTGTCTGGGCCTGGGTATGCTATATATGTTTGTCTGGGCCTGGGTATGCTATATATGTTTGTCTGGGCCTGGGTATGTGATATATGTTTGTCTGGGCCTGGGTATGCTGATATATGTTTGTCTGGGCCTGGGTATGCTATATATGTTTGTCTGGGCCTGGGTATGTATATATGTTTGTCTGGGCCTGGGTATGCTACCACTGTGGTATATGTTTGTCTGGGCCTGGGTATGTGATACCACTGTGGTATATGTCTGTCTGGGTATGTGATACTACTGTGGTATATGTCTGCCTGGGTATCTTGAGACGAATGCACTCAGCTGTGTGGGTCTCTGGATGTTAATGTAGTACTGGGTTTTGTTTGTTGTGTTTTGATTCCTTTTTTGGACCCCAGGAAGAGCAGCCGCTGCCTCGGCACCAGCTAATTCAGGGAACCTAATAAATAAATAAACGGAGTCCAGAAAGATTCTGACTGTATCGTCATTGATTGCATGTCAACATCACTGCAGTCTAAGTTACTGGGTGAACAGTATGACCCAGTGTACAGAACAGGATTAGACTACATGTACATCAGTTCACATTAGTTACTGGGTGAACAGTATGACCCGGTGTACAGAACAGGATTAGACTGTACATCAGTTCACATTAGTGATTATGTAAATGCCAGATCTCTACGGCAAGACGCATCATTCACCCAAGTGTCGTCAAAATGGTGCCCGTTCTGTCTGAGATCTCGTATGCGACTAAAGATACAAACCTACTGACATAATAAAGTACGAACAGACCGAGACCCGTCCACAGTAACAGAATGCCAAGAGTAAAGCAAATCTGTCATCAAGGCAAAGGATGGCTTTTTGAAGAATCTCAACTATAAAAGATATTCTGGATTTGTTTAACACGTTTTTTTTTTTGTTACTACATGATTCCATATGTGTTATTTCATAGTTTTGATGTACCTCCACGATAACTCTGGATCTGAGGACCTCCACGATGACTCTGGATCTGAGTACCTCCACAATGACTCTGGATCTGAGTACCTCCACGATAACTCTGGATCTGAGGACCTCCACGATGACTCTGGATCTGAGGACCTCCACGATGACTCTGGATCTGAGTACCTCCACGATGACTCTGGATCTGAGGACCTCCACGATGACTCTGGATCTGAGTACCTCCACGATGACTCTGGATCTGAGGACCTCCACGATGACTCTGGATCTGAGGACCTCCACGATGACTCTGGATCTGAGTACCTCCACGATGACTCTGGATCTGAGTACCTCCACGATGACTCTGGATCTGAGTACCTCCACGATGACTCTGGATCTGAGTACCTCCACGATGACTCTGGATCTGAGGACCTCCACGATGACTCTGGATCTGAGTACCTCCACGATGACTCTGGATCTGAGTACCTCCACGATGACTCTGGATCTGAGTACCTCCACGATGACTCTGGATCTGAGTACCTCCACGATGACTCTGGATCTGAGTACCTCCACGATGACTCTGGATCTGAGTACCTCCACGATGACTCTGGATCTGAGTACCTCCACGATGACTCTGGATCTGAGTACCTCCACGATGACTCTGGATCTGAGTACCTCCACGATGACTCTGGATCTGAGGACCTCCACGATGACTCTGGATCTGAGTACCTCCACGATGACTCTGGATCTGAGTACCTCCACGATGACTCTGGATCTGAGTACCTCCACGATGACTCTGGATCTGAGTACCTCCACGATGACTCTGGATCTGAGTACCTCCACGATGACTCTGGATCTGAGTACCTCCACGATGACTCTGGATCTGTGTACCTCCACGATGACTCTGGATCTGATTTTATTATTATGTACCTCCAGTCGATGACTCTGGATCTGAGTACCTCCACGATGACTCTGGATCTGATTACCGTACCTCCACGATGACTCTGGATCTGAGTACCTCCACGATGACTCTGGATCTAATGTGATTTATATATTATGTGACCTCCATGGATCTGATGACTCTGGATTTGAAGTACATAATGGGCCTGAGGAGTGACTAGCTGGATTTGAGGGGTACATCCATCTGATGACTCTGTGATTTTTACATCCATGGATCTGTTATGACTCTGGATTTATATATTATGAAGTGACCTCCATGGGCCTGTTATAGACTCTGGATCTGAATGTTTACCTCCACGATGACTGTGGATCTGAGTACCTCCACGATGACTTATGGATCTGAATACATGGCTCCTCAGTACGATGACTCTGGATCTGAATGTGATTTATATATATTATGATGACTCTGGATCTGAGTACCTCCACGATGACTGGATCTGAATACATGCGTGGTATTACAATACTTACATAAGAGGTTACGGTAATGACAAGAGGGGGTCATCATTAAGATCAGTGATTTTATTATTATGAAATTGGTGTTAACAAATGACACAGTCTGATGATGTATTGGGTTACTGAATCTCTCGTACAGTTTTTTGAAGGCAATCTATGCAACCCTCTTGTCATTACCGTTACGAAACCCTCTTGTCATTACCGCTACGAAACCCTCTTGTCATTACCGTTACGAAACCCTCTTGTCATTACCGTAATGAAACTGTTAGGAGTAGTATTATTTAGGAGTATTATTATTTAGAGATCTAGCTAATGTGATTTATATATTATGAAGGTGACATGGCCGGCGCCCCATGGGCCTGTTAGGAGTAGTATTATTATTTAGAGATCTAGCTAATGTGATTTATATATTATGAAGGTGACATGGCCGGCGCCCCATGGGCCTGTTAGGAGTAGTATTATTATTTAGAGATCTAGCTAATGTGATTTATATATTATGAAGGTGACATGGCCGGCGCCCCATGGGCCTGTTAGGAGTAGTATTATTATTTAGAGATCTAGCTAATGTGATTTATATATTATGAAGGTGACATGGCCGGCGCCCCATGGGCCTGTTAGGAGTAGTATTATTATTTAGAGATCTAGCTAATGTGATTTGAGTTTCCACTTCCTCAGGTTTTGAAACCCAAATTAATAAGGATATTGGGTGCACATAAAGATGTATGTACCGTGAATAACAGTTAAATTAACACCATTTAAAAGCTAAATATTGACTAATTATTTACCATTTACAACGATCGCAACAACAAGGTCAAAGGTTGAATGTCTCTTGCTCAGTTGCAGCTAATCGATGGCGATATTAAAGGCAATTGCTGACCAGAATGTGGTAAAAGTTAAGCTGGTTGAAAGGGGACCATATAAACGTTGCCCAATTCTTTTTTTTCCGGGCAACATTCCGCAAATCCCATGTGAATTGGGTTTATGGTTAGTGGAGATGATAATGGAGCAATACAGAGCCTGTTCTTCTATATGGAGATGAGATGATAATGGAGCAATACAGAGCCTGTTCTTCTATATGGAGATGAGATGATAATGGAGCAATACAGAGCCTGTTCTTCTATATGGAGATGAGATGATAATGGAGCAATACAGAGCCTGTTCTTCTATATGGAGATGATAATGGAGCAATACAGAGCCTGTTCTTCTATATGGAGATGAGATGATAATGGAGCAATACAGAGCCTGTTCTTCTATGGAGATGAGATGATAATGGAGCAATACAGAGCCTGTTCTTCTATATGGAGATGATAATGGAGCAATACAGAGCCTGTTCTTCTATATGGAGATGATAATGGATGAGCCTGTTCTTCTAATGGAGATGAGATGATAATGGAGCAATACAGAGCCTGTTCTTCTATATGGAGATGATAATGGAGCAATACAGAGCCTGTTCTTCTATATGGAGATTATAATGGAGCAATACAGAGCCTGTTCTTCTATATGGAGATGAGATGATAATGGAGCAATACAGAGCCTGTTCTTCTATATGGAGATGATAATGGAGCAATATAGAGCCTGTTCTTCTATATGGAGATGATAATGGAGCAATACAGAGCCTGTTCTTCTATATGTAGATGATAATGGAACAATACAGAGCCTGTTCTTCTATATGTAGATGATAATGGAGCAATACAGAGCCTGTTCTTCTATATGGAGATGATAATGGAGCAATACAGAGCATGTTCTTCTATATGGAGATGATAATGGAGCAATACAGAGCCTGTTCTTCTATATGGAGATGATAATGGAGCAATACAGAGCCTGTTCTTCTATATGTAGATGATAATGGTGCAATACAGAGCCTGTTCTTCTATATGGAGATGATAATGGAGCAATACAGAGCCTGTTCTTCTATATGGAGATGATAATGGAGCAATACAGAGCCTGTTCTTCTATATGGAGATGATAATGGAGCAATACAGAGCCTGTTCTTCTATATGGAGATGATAATGGAGCAATACAGAGCCTGTTCTTCTATATGGAGATGAGATGATAATGGAGCAATACAGAGCCTGTTCTTCTATATGGAGATGAGATGATAATGGAGCAATGCAGGTTTATGGTTGGTGGAACTGTTGAAATTTAAAGTTCAAAACGTTAACTAATAAATTTATGTAAAAGAAATTCCTCCTTTTATTTCAGAAAACAAAACAAAACAAAGGATGTTCAATGTGTGTCCATAACCTGAACAAACCAAATTTGTGTCTCGGTTCCGTATAGACCTGGTTGGACCCTATCCGATCCGTGGGGGAAGCAGCAGAAAAGTCTTTTTTTAAAGCTACTTTATTAACCAGCGCTGATAAATTGTTAATAAAGTGATGCATGTCACATTGCCTGTCCCGGTAAACACCCCTGTCTTTACAAGACTGTAAAAACACAAAACTCAAGGCAATTCAATTTGGCTGTAAATAGAAGAACAGGCTCTGTATTGCTCCATTATCATCTCATCTCCATATAGAAGAACAAGCTCTAGTGACGAATCCCCCTGTATGGACATTCTACTGTAGAAGGATGACACGTAGTGAGACATCCCCCTGTATGGACATTCTACTGTAGATGGATGACACGTAGTGAGGAATCCCCCTGTATGGACATTCTACTGTAGATGGATGACACGTAGTGAGGAATCCCCCTGTACTGTAGATGGATGACATGTAGTGACGAATCCCCCTGTATGGACATTCTACTGTAGAAGGATGACACGTAGTGAGGAATCCCCCTGTATGGACATTCTACTGTAGAAGGATGACATGTAGTGACGAATCCCCCTGTATGGACATTCTACTGTAGAAGGATGACATGTAGTGACGAATCCCCCTGTATGGGCATTCTACTGTAGAAGGATGACATGTAGTGACGAATCCCCCTGTATGGACATTCTACTGTAGAAGGATGACATGTAGTGACGAATCCCCCTGTATGGGCATTCTACTGTAGAAGGATGACATGTAGTGAGGAATCCCCCTGTATGGACATTCTAGTGAAGTTCTACATTGAATATGTTGTTTTTTAATGTAGGAATAGCGTGAGATTCTGACTTTCTGTCAGTCCTGGATACCGTTGTTATGGTGTCTGACCTTCTGTCAGTCCTGGATACCGTTGTTATGGTGTCTGTGTGCAGTAGGAAGGAACGTAAGAGGTTGTTTTATGAGCCAATGATAACAGGTGTTAGTGAAATGACTGGATGTCTTTCTTTTTCCCTCTTTCTTTTATTTTACCCTTATTTTATTTTACCCCTATTTTATTTAACCCTTATTTTATTTTACCCCTATTTTATTTAACCCTTATTTTATTTAACCCTTATTTTATTTAACCCTTATTTTATTTAACCCTTATTTTACCAGGTAAGTTGACTGAGAACACATTCTCATTTAAACCAACGAAATGGGGAATAGTTTCAGGGGAGAGGATGGGGGATGAATGAGCCAATTGTAGACTGGGGATGATTAGGTGACCGTGATGGTATGAGGGCCAGATTGGGAATACAGGTACCTTACCATATGCTACTGTACCTGTAGACTTCCAGTCATTGCACTAATGCTAGTTACCAGAATTCCTCTAAAGCCACACTGTAAAATGTATCTGATTTGGATTAAATATGTGGAATAAATATGTGGAATCATGTGGAAGTTTCATTCATGTCTCTATGATTAAATAAACACCTTGTTTGTTTTTGGCAGGAGAAAGACCAGACTCTGAGGAACCAGAGGAAGAAACGGCCAAACCAGCAAGACCATACCACTGCTCCCAGTGTGCGAAGAGTTTTACCCAGTTAGGGAACATGAAAAGACACGAGAGGACACACACAGGTGATAAACCTTACCACTGCTCCCAGTGTGGAAAGAGTTTTACCCGGATAGGGTCCCTGAAAATGCATGAGAGAATGCACACAGGAGACAAGCCTTACCCCTGCTCCTTGTGTGTAAAGAGATTTTCCTCATCAGGATGCCTGAAAATACATGAGAAGACGCACACAGGCGATAAACCTTTCCAATGCTCCCAGTGTGGAAAGAACTTTTCCTTGTCAGCGAGCCTGAAAAGACATGAGAGGACACACACAGGAAATACTCATCATCGCTGCTCCCAGTGTGGAAAGAGTTTTACCCGGATAGGGTCCCTGAAAATGCACGAGAGAATACATACAGGAGAAAAGCCATACCACTGCTCCCAGTGTGGAAAGAGTTTTAACCAGTCAAGGGACCTGAAAGATCACGAGAGAATACATACAGGGGAAAAGCCACACCACTGCTCCCAGTGTGGAAAGAGTTTTAACCAGTCAAGGGACCTGAAAGAACATGAGAGAATACATACAGGGGAAAAGCCATACCACTGCTCCCAGTGTGCAAAGCGTTTTACACAGTTAGGTCACCTGAAACGTCATCAAAGAACACACACCGGAGAGAAGCCTTACCACTGCTCTCAGTGTGGAAAGAGTTTTGCCCAGTTAAGTCACCTGAAAGAACATAAGAGATTGCACACAGGGGAGAAGCCTTACCACTGCTCCCAGTGTAGAAAGAAATTTTCCTCACTAGCGAACCTGAAAAGACATGAGGACACACACAGGAGATAAGCCTTCCAATGCTCCCAGGACCTGTAAATTGATATTTCACATCACATCATCAGAGAACTTACAGTGCTCCCATTGTCTTATATTTTTTACGAAGAATGTGTTTTTGATTATGCCATATGAAATCGAACTGTACAAAAATAGATTTGTATGTTTTTATTAGAAAAACATGAATTGAATATGGAGTATTTCAGTTTAAATATACAGTACGCCCGTGTTAATGTAGACTGCTCTGTGATTAAAACATCATTTTAAAACTCTGGCTATGTGTGTGTTTGTGTGTTTATCGGAGTGTGTCATTCCTCCAGCACTACAGATAATCTATTTGGATGTGATGCATTTTGCTCCATTGTTTCCCTCCAAGGAGCCACCATTGGAAGACACAAGGAGTTACTTCTTAACGTTGTGGAGGGCCTCCGTACCTTGGCGGGAACCCTTCAATTCATTGCTGGAACAAGCCACAACGGTAACCTTCCAGACTCCTAGTAACCCCACTACCAGAGGTGTTTCTCCCCATACCCATTTCAGTTGGTGGCCCACTCTGGATTTATATCTGACAGAGTGGCTGTAAAATAAATAGTATGGTCACATTTTACAGATGAAGCTTGATTTGGAATGTCTGAGTAGTTCTATATGATGTCATAATACACCCCTCTGATAATCAAGTGATGTTTGGAATGTCTGAGTCGTTCTATCTGATGTCATAATAGACCCCTCTGATAGTGACACATTTGCTCCATTGTTTCCATTTCAGTTGGTTTCCCACTCTGATGATGTATATCTGACAGAGGGGCTGTAAATGAATAGTATGATGACATCATACAGATCTTGGTGGAGTTCCTGACCGACTTGACGTGCAGATGTTGCATTGCATCAACCAATGGTTGCGTGTCACGTCTTTAACTGTGCAGTAGGGCATCGGAATGCTATATCATATGATGTGGTTAGCTGATATGTTAAATACCTATTCAGACGTTGTAAGATGAGATCTGGCATGCGTCTGCAACCTAACCAGGGAGGTACACAGAGTGGCTTTAACTTCACTAGGGTAGGGGGCAGCATTCAGAATTTTGTATGAAAAGCCCAAATTAAACTGCCTAAATCTTCCACTCTAACGTTTCCAAAACTGTCTTGGATGAAAAGCCCAAATTTATATTTTTTTATAATGACTTTCTATGGGAATATCAAATGGGATTGCGTTCCTGGCAGCATCATTAGTTTCAGTTGGGAAAAATTAGCTGCTTTGCTGCAGCATCATGTTGTGGGAGACTGGTGCACTTCACAAAAATGGCATCACGAGGGAGGAAAATTATGTGGATATATTGAAGCAACATCTCAAGACATCAGTCAGGAAGTTAAAAGCTTAGTTGCAAATGGGTCTTCCAAACGGACAATGACCCCAAGCATATTTCCACTCTAAAGTATCCAAAACTGTTAAAATCATGTCTCTGAGTATAACAGAACTGATATGGCAGGCGAAAACCTGAGGAGAATCCAACCAGGAAGTACTATTATTTTGAAAGGCTGTTTTTCCATTGGAAGCCTATCCACCATACAAAGACTTAGGACCCAGTACACAAGCTCTATGGGTTCTTCTACATGTGACCAGTCTTTAGGCATTGTTTCAGGCTTTTACTCTGAAAAATGAGGGAGATTGTCCTCTGATTGAAAGTGCTCTGTGGAAATGTCCATTCATCAGCCGTGCGCCTGATCGTGAACGCTCCTTTCCTATTGACAAAGCTTTTGTCCGGTTGAAATATTATTGGAGGTATTTGGACATAAAGATGAACATTTATTGTCTAACATGGAGACCTGGGAGTGCCACCAGATGAAGATCATCAAAGGTAAGTGATTCATTTTAATCGCTATTTCTGACTTTTGTGACACTCTCCTTGGTTGGAAAATGGCTGTATGGTTCTCTGTGGCTAGGAGCTGACCTAACATAATCGCAAAGTGTGCTTTTGCCGTAAAGCATTTTTCAAATCTGACACAGCATTATATTAACACATTATATTAAGGAGAAGTTTATCTGTATTCGTATGTTTAACACTTGTATCTTTTATCCATGTTTATGATGAGTAATTTCTGTTAATTGATGTGGCTCTCTGCACTTTCACCGGATGTTTGTTTGAGACAATGCATTTCTGAACATGACAACAATTTCAAATGAGGTTTTTGGACATAAAGATGAACTTTATCGAACAAAACACGCATTTATTGTGTAACATGAAGTCCTGTGAGTGCCATCTGATGAAGATCACCAAAGGTTAGTGATTAATTTAATCGCTATTTCTGACTTTTATGAGCCCTCTCCATGGCTGGAAAATGGCTGTATGGTTATCTGTGACTAGGCGCTGACCTAACATAATCGGTTGGTGTGCTTTCGCGGTAAAGCCTATTTGAAATCGGACACTCAGCTGGATTTACAAGAAGTTGATCTTTAAAATGGTGTATAATACTTGTATGTTTGAGGAATTTTAATTATGGGATTTCTGTTGTTTTGAATTTGGCGCCCTGCAATTCACTGGCTGTTGTCGAGGTGGGACGCTAGTAGTCTGGTCACATCTAACAGAGTGGCTTTAATAGTCTGGTCACATCTAACAGAGTGGCTTAAAATAGTCTGGTCACATCTAACAGAGTGGCTTAAAATAGTCTGGTCACATCTAACAGAGTGACTTTACTAGTCTGGTCACATCTAACAGAGTGACTTTACTAGTCTGGTCACATCTAACAGAGTGGCTTTAATAGACTGGTCACATCTAACAGAGTGGCTTAAAATAGTCTGGTCACATCTAACAGAGTGACTTTAATAGTCTGGTCACATCTAACAGAGTGTCTTTACTAGTCTGGTCACATCGAACAGAGTGACTTTACTAGTCTGGTCACATCTAACAGAGTGGCTTAAAATAGTCTGGTCACATCTAACAGAGTGTCTTTACTAGTCTGGTCACATCGAACAGAGTGACTTTGGTCACATCTAGTCTGGTCACATCTAACAGAGTGACTTTAATAGTCTGGTCACATCTAACAGAGTGACTTTAGTAGTCTGGTCACATCTAACAGAGTGGCTTTACTAGTCAAAATCAAAAATCAAATCAAATTTATTTATATAGCCCTTCGTACATCAGCTGATATCTCAAAGTGCTGTACAGAAACCCAGCCTAAAACCCCAAACAGCAAGCAATGCAGGTGTAGAAGCACGGTGGCTAGGAAAAACTCCCTAGAAAGGCCAAAACCTAGGAAGAAACCTAGAGAGGAACCAGGCTATGTGGGGTGGCCAGTCCTCTTCTGGCTTTGCCGGGTGGAGATTATAACAGAACATGGCCAAGATGTTCAAAAATAAATGACCAGCATGGTCGTATAATAATAAGGCAGAACAGTTGAAACTGGAGCAGCAGCACGGTCAGGTGGACTGGGGACAGCAAGGAGTCATCATGTCAGGTAGTCCTGGGGCATGGTCCTAGGGCTCAGGTCGAGAGAGAGAGTGAGCGAGAGAGGTCGAGAGAGGTCGAGAGAGGTCGAGAGAGAGAGAGAGAGAGAGAGAGAGAGAGAGAGAGAGAGAATTACTAGTCTGGTCACATCTAACAGAGTGACTTTAATAGTCTGGTCACATCTAACAGAGTGACTTTACTAGTCTGGTCACATCTAACAGAGTGACTTTACTAGTCTGGTCACATCTAACAGAGTGACTTTACTAGTCTGGTCACATCTAACAGAGTGACTTTACTAGTCTGGTCACATCTAACAGAGTGGCTTTACTAGTCTGGTCACATCTAACAGGGTGGCTTTACTAGTCTGGTCACATCTAACAGAGTGACTTTAATAGTCTGGTCACATCTATAACAGAGTGGCTTTACTAGTCTGGTCACATCTAACAGAGTGTCTTTACTAGTCTGGTCACATCGAACAGAGTGACTTTAATAGTCTGGTCACATCTACAGCAAGGAGTCATCATGTCAGAGTGGCTTTAATAGTCTGGTCACATCTAACAGAGTGGCTTTACTAGTCTGGTCACATCTAACAGAGTGACTTTAATAGTCTGGTCACATCTAACAGAGTGACTTTAATAGTCTGGTCACATCTAACAGAGTGACTTTACTAGTCTGGTCACATCTAACAGAGTGACTTTACTAGTCTGGTCACATCTAACAGAGTGACTTTACTAGTCTGGTCACATCTAACAGAGTGACTTTACTAGTCTGGTCACATCTAACAGAGTGACTTTAATAGTCTGGTCACATCTAACAGAGTGACTGAATGGAGATCACCGTTAAACCATATGTGCAGAATGGAGATCACCATTAAACCATATGGTGCAGAATGGAGATCACCATTAAACCATATGGTGCAGCATGGAGATCACCATTAAACCATATGGTGCAGAATGGAGATCACCATTAAACCATATGGTGCAGAATGGAGATCACCATTAAACCATATGATGCAGCATGGAGATCACCATTAAACCATATGGTGCAGAATGGAGATCACCATTAAACCATATGGTGCAGAATGGAGATCACTGTTAAACCATATGGTGCAGAATGGAGATCACCATTAAACCATATGGTGCAGAATGGAGATCACCATTAAACCATATGGTGCAGCATGGAGATCACTGTTAAACCATATGGTGCAGAATGGAGATCACCGTTAAACCATATGGTGCAGAATTGAGATCTCTTCCTCTTCTTTCCCTATAACAGCCTCATCTTCCTCCTTTTTTCATTCTGAAAGCTTCTTCCTCTCCTTTCACTGTAATATCCTCCTCCTCTTCTTTCCCTATAACAGCCTCCTCTTTCATTCTGATAGCTTCTACCTCCTCCTCTTCCACTGGGACAGCCTCTATCCCCTCTTCCACTCCAAACAGAGATTTCTCTTCTTTCACTGTAACACCCCCTTCTTCTTCTTCTTCTTCTTTTCACGACAATGTTCAGCCCCAGAGCTTCTTTCTCTGTCCAGTAGATCTCCTCTTCTTTACCAAGGGTTGGAGAAGTTTAGTGAGCTCATGTCAGGGATGTTAGTTAGCATTAGCGACTAGCCTAGTGCTAGGCTCAGTATCAATCTTAACAAGTTTGCAAATTTGGTAAAAGTTTACAGTAGATATACGTAAACAGAATTGTGTTTGAAACACTGCGATTCGCGAATGTAAATAAAACATGGTGTAAAGCGCATCAAATGCTTCGGTTTTAAGTTAGCTAGCAAGCAAAAAAAAACTGTCTGAAAGAGTATCCGTGTTGTTGTTCCTGAAGAAGCGTCCGTCCAGTCCATTATACGTCACGGAGAATCATCACCTGAAAGACGCTCAATGCCATCTGCTGACTGGAGTGGGTAACGCAGTTTGGAAACAATATTTACAACATTGTTTACATTAGTAAAAAAAAATCATTTTTCAAACACAAGATATGTTTTCTCTTACGTCTTGCAAATAATACCTTCATATACACAGACGTAGAACCCTCAAGGAAAATTCCCATTGGATTCCCATTTTTTTTTAACAGGGTTACAGGTAGTTTTCATATTCGAATTTCATATTTTATATTTTATTGTACCTATGGGCTACCACGAGAAAGAAGAAGAAATGCATACAAGAACAGTATGGGCTCTCGAGTGGCACAGCGGTGGTAAGCCACTGCATCTCAGCCCTAGAGGCGTCAATACAGACAACCCTGGTTCGAATCCAGGCTGTATCGCAAACTCTTGCATGTCAGTTGGCACAGGTACAGCTAGGTACAGCTAGGTACAGACAGGTACAGTTAGGTACAGCCAGGTACAGCTAGGTACAGACAGGTACAGCCAGGTACAGCCAGGTACAGCTAGGTACAGCTAGGTACAGACAGGTACAGCCAGGTACAGCCAGGTACAGCTAGGTACATCCAGTTACAGCTAGGTACAGCCAGGTACAGCTAGGTACAGCTAGGTACAGACAGGTACAGCTAGGTACAGACAGGTACAGCTAGGTACAGCCAGTTACAGCTAGGTACAGCTAGGTACAGCTAGGTACAGCTAGGTACAGCCAGGTACAGCCAGGTACAGCCAGGTACAGCCAGGTACAGCCAGGTACAGCCAGGTACAGCCAGGTACAGCTAGGTACAGCCAGGTACAGCCAGGTACAGCTAGGTACAGCCAGTTACAGCCAGGTACAGCTAGGTACAGCTAGGTACAGCCAGGTACAGCCAGGTACAGATAGGTACAGCCAGGTACAGCCAGGTACAGCTAGGTACAGCCAGGTACAGCTAGGTACAGCCAAGACCCCTTTTTGATTGGCAATTGCAAGAAGACATCCAACAGTCCCCTGGAGAGGCGCCCTGGGCATGGACAACATACAGTGGGGCAAAAAAGTATTTAGTCAGCCACCAATTGTGCAAGTTCTCCCACATAAAAAGATGAGAGAGGCCTGTAATTTTCATCATAGGTACACTTCAACTATGACAGATAAAATGAGAAAAAAAATCCAGAAAATCACATTGTAGGATTTTTAATGAATTTATTTGCAAATTATGGTGGAAAATAAGTATTTGGTCACCTAGTTCTGGGACACTGTAATGTCCATGGAGAATTAAGAGCAACTCCTCCCAGCTGCCCACTGCTCTGAGGCTAGGAAACACTGTCACCACTGATAAATCCAAATCCACTATAATTGAGAATTTCAATTAGCATTTCTCTACGGCTGGCCATGCTTTCCACTTGGCTACCCCTACCCCAGTCAACTGCCCGGCACCCTCCACAACAACCCGCCAAAGCCCCCACCATTTCTCCTTCACCCAAATCCAGATAGCTGATGTTCTGAAAGAGCTGCAAGAGCTCTCTTTCTAAAATGATCTGCCGAAATTGTTGAAACCCCTATTACTAGCCTGTTCAGCCTCTCTTTCGTATCGTCTGAGATTCCCAAAGATTGGAAAGCTGCCGCGGTCATCCCCCTCTTCAAATGGGGTGACACTCTAGACCCAAACTGCTACAGACCTTCAGGTCTGCCAAACTGCTACAGGTCTTCGAAAGCCAAGTTAACAAACAGATTACTGACCATTTCGAATCCCACCATAACTTCTCCGCTATGCAATCTGGTTTCAGAGCTGGTCATGGGTGCACCTCAGCCACGCTCAAGGTTCTAAACGACATCATAACCGCCATCGATAAGAGACATTACTGTGCAGCCGTATTCATCGACCTGGCCAAGGCTTTCAACTCTGTCAATCACAACATTCTTATTGGCAGACAATTTCTCAAATGATTGCCTCGCCTGGTTTACCAACTAATTCTCTGATAGAGTTCAGTGTGTCAAATCGGAGGAACTGTTGTCCGGACCTCTGACAGTCTCTATGGGTGTGCCACAGGGTTCAATTCTCGGGCCGACTCTCTTTTCTGTATACATCAATGATGTTGCTCTTGCTGCTGGTGATTCTCTGATCCACCTCTACGCAGACGACACCATTCTGTACACTTCTGGCCCCTCCTTGGACACTGTGTTAACTAACCTCCAGACGAGCTTCAATGCCATACAACTCTCCTTCCGTGGCCTCCAACTGCTCTTAAACGCAAGTAAAACTAAATGCATGCTATTCAATCGATCACTGCCCGCACCTGCTCGCCTGTCCAGCATCACTACTCTAGACGGCTCTGACTTAGAATACGTGGACAACTACAAATACCTGGGTGTCTGGTTAGACTGTAAACTCTACTTCCAGACTCACATTAAGCATCTCCAAACCAAAATTAAATCTAGAATCGGCTTCCTATATCGCAACAAAGCATCCTTCACTCATGCTGTCAAACATACCCTTGTAAAACTGACCATCCTACCGATCCTTGACTTTGGTGATGTCATCTATAAAATAGCCTCCAACACTCTACTCAACAAACTGAATGCAGTCTAGGTAAAGTCCCCCCTTATCTCAGCTCGCTGGTCACCATAGCATCTCCCACCTGTAGCACACGCTCCAGCAGGTATATCTCTCTAGTCACCCCCAAAACCAATTCTTTCTTTGGCCGCCTCTCCTTCCAGTTCTCTGCTGCCAATGACTGGAACGAACTACAAAAATCTCTGAAACTGGAAACACTTATCTCCCTCACTAGCTTTAAGCACCAACTGTCAGAGCAGCTCACAGATTACTGCACCTGTACATAGCCCACCTATAATTTAGCCCAAACAACTACCTCTTTCCCTACTGTATTTAATTAATTAATTAATTTTGCTCCTTTGCACCCCATTATTTTTATTCCTACTTTGCACATTCTTCCATTGCAAATCTACCATTCCAGTGTTTTACTTGCTATATTGTATTTACTTTGCCACCATGGCCTTTTTTTGCCTTTACCTCCCTTCTCACCTCATTTGCTCACATCGTATATAGACTTGTTTATACTGTATTATTGACTGTATGTTTGTTTTACTCCATGTGTAACTCTGTGTCGTTGTATCTGTCGAACTGCTATGCTTTATCTTGGCCAGGTCGCAATTGTAAATGAGAACTTCTTCTCAACTTGCCTACCTGGTTAAATAAAGGTGAAATAAAAAATAAAAATTAAAATCTCAGCTCACTGGTCACCATAGCAGCACCCACTCGTAGCACGCGCTCCAGCAGGTATATTTCACTGGTCACCCCCAAAGCCAATTCCTCCTTTGGTCGTCTTTCCTTCCAGTTCTCTGCTGCCCATGACTGGAACGAATTGCAAAAATCTCTGAAGCTGGAGACTCACATCTCCCTCACTAGCTTTATGCACCAGCTGTCAGAGCAGCTTACAGATCACTGCACCTGTACATAGCCCACCTGTAAACAGCCCATCCAACTACCTCATCCCCATGCTAGTATTTATTTATTTATCTTGCTCCTTTGCACCCCAGTATCTCTACTTGCACATTAATCTTCTGCACATCTACCATTCCAGTGTTTAATCGCTATATTATAATTACTTCGCCACTATGGCCTATTTATTGCCTTTACCTCCCTTATCCTACCTCATTTGCTCTCACTGTATATAGATTTTCTTTTTTCTACTGTATTATTGACTGTATGTTTGTTTATTCCATGTGTAACTCTGTGCCGAACTTTATTATTTATTTATTTCCTTAACTTACCTCATTTGCACTCACTGTATAAAGACTTTGTTTTCTTTTTTCTACTGTATTATTGACTGTATGTTTTGTTTATTCCACATGTAACTCTGTGTAGTTGTTTGTGTCGAACTGCTATGCTTTATCTTGGCCAGGTCGCAGTTGTAAATGAGAACTTGTTCTCAACTAGCCTACCTGGTTAAATAAAGGTGAAATAAAAAATAAAAACCAGAAGATGGTTGTCATTAGCATCATCGCTAATAGGGCTCCCGAGTGGCGCAGTGGTCTAAGGCACTGCATCTCAGTGCTAGAAGCGTCACTACAGACCCTGGTTTGATGCTGGGCTGTTTCAATACCGGCCGTGATTGGGAGTCCCATAGGGCGGCACCCAATTGGCCCAGCATCGTCCAGGTTAGGGTTTGGCCGGGGTAGGGCGTCAATGTAAATAAGAATTTGTTCTTAACTGACTTGCCTAGTAAAATAAAGGTTAAAAATAAATAAATAATAACAGCTACTCATAGTGGATCATTAGCATCATCGCTAACAGCTACACATAGTGGATCATTAGCATCATCGCTAACAGCTACACATAGTGGATCATTAGCATCATCGCTAACAGCTACACATAGTGGTAAACAAATGCACTCAGACAGGGGCATTTCCTGGCTGTTTCCTCTTCAGAAAGTTGAAGGAAACTACAAATCGCGAATTCAAAAATGGCTTGCAGACAGTGAATATAGAATAACTATAACAAAAAATGAATCCAAACTATAAATTATACCACCACCCAAAATCACACTTTAGAGACTGGAAGGGCAAAGGGGCCTGTGCTCTACACAGGTAGAGACATATCTGTCCATGTTGCCTTTTGCAATGTGGGCACTGCTTCATGTGGTAACACCAAACCTCACCTAAATATCCCATATGCCACTGGGTGAGAAGTTTTCCTTGTTTTTGGGCAGCATTATGTGAGGTGTTATTATGTGTTGTTAGTGATGAGCCTTGGTCAATTTAGCTTGAATATGCCACCCTCTTCAATCTGCCACCTAATCCTGTCTAATGGGCAGGTCAGCCCTGGAGTAAAGTATTGGCTGTAAGAAGTAAGAGAAAACAACATCTGGTTGTTTTTAATAAATTACTACTTATGGTATTGCTTGCCAGAATAAACATTGTAATTAATACTTTTCCAATCTGCGTTACCCACTCCAGTCAGCAGGAGGCCATGTGAGTCTTTCACGTGATGCTTCTTGCGTGACGTATAATCTAGTGGACGGAACTGGAAGCGTCTTCAACAGCGACAAAGGGCTTCTGATTCACCCACCGCGGTGGTTTGCTAGCGAACGTAAAACATTGTTGTGTGTATATTACTCTTGGTGTTTAGAACATAATTATGTTTACGTATCTACTGGTTCATTTAAACGTGATTTGCTTGTTAAATGAGCAAATGTGTTACATTGATACGGCACGAGGCTAATCGCTCGGAACATGAGCTCACTAAGCTCGACGGAGAAAGAAGCTCTGATGAAAGGAGAGGAAGAAGCTTTCAGGATGAAAAGGGAGGAAGAGGAGGCTATCACATTGAAAGAAGAAGATATTACAGTTAAAGAGGAAGATGGGAAAGAGGCTGTCAGAGTGGAAGAAGAGGAGGTAGAAGCTTTCAGAATCAAAAAGGAGGAAGATGTCGTAACATTGAAAGAAGAGAATGTAGTGAAAGAAGAGGAAGAACCTTTTGGAGTAAAAGAGGAAGAGGAGGATATCTCAATAAAACAGGAGGAGACTGAAGTTCCGATTTCCACCAGTGAGTACTGTCTTAAAAACAGGGCCACAAACTACCCAGTTGTTGAACTAATGTGTGGTTTTAAAGGGCCATTCTACTGAAGATCTCCTCTTGAATATGTTGTTCAGTACTGTAGGAATTGTTTAAGGGATAATCTGCCATTGGTACATATGTTTTGGGACTTCGATGTATTGAATTCTCATTCTCCATGTGGTCTACATTAAAGTTCACCTCATCTAATATAACAGGCTTTTACATTTTTTTTAATTTTTAAAATTCAATGTTGGTGCATCATTTCTACTTAAAATATCAAAGGGACACAAAAGGCACCAATTTCATTGATTGCAATACAAGATCATAAGTTCACCATCTGTTTGATGTTCTCGTTCACACAGGAGAGAGACATGACTATCCTGGATCCTCTGGGGAGCCTCAACAACATCCTGATGATGACGAGGCAGAGAAGAGTCTCTCCAGATCAGAACACCAGATGGTACAGCTTGGTCTGGTCTAGCATACAGCTTGGTCTATCGGGGTCTGGGCTGGGTTTCTGTAAAGCACTATATGTCAACAGTGACATCAGCATCCATCATGATATGTGTCTGTGTCCCCTCTTTATTGTTACCAGGACAAAGCTAGCCCTTCCTCCCTCCCGGAGTCCCCATGTCGTGCCTCTCCCGGTAGCACCTTACTGCTGGGTATGAAGAGGTTGTCTGTGCTGCTGGTGGACTGCAGGAAAACAACGGAGCTGACTGGAACTGTGAGAGGAGGAGAAGAGAAGAAAGGATCAGATTTGACACATCAAAGTAAGTGCTGTAGTTTAGTTTGAACAAATAAATAGATCTTTCGCTGGTATCTGTTCCCAATAGGGCTGTCCCCGACTAATACAAATACAGCTTTGCAGACTCTTGGCATTCTCTCAACCAGCTTCACCTGGAATTCTTTTCCAACAGTCTTCAAACCAAACTTTATTTGCCACATGCGCCGAATACAACAAGTGTAGACTTTACCGTGAAATGCTTACTTACAAGCCCTTAACCAACAGTTCAGTTAAATGTAAATTGTCTGGGTATTTGTATGAATTGTTCAGCAGTCTAATGGCTTTAGGGTAGAAGCTGTTGAGGAGCCTTTTGGTCCTAGACTTGGCGCTCCAGTACCGCTTGCCGTGGGGTAGCAAAGAAAACAGTCTATAACTTGGGTGACTGGAGTCTCAGACGATTTTAGGAGGAGTTCCCACATATGCTGGGCACTTGTTGGCTGCTTTTCCTTCACTCTGCCATCCAACTCATCCAAAACCATCTCAATTGTCAGGACACCGTTAAACGGGTGTCCTGACTCTCTGCGGTCATTAAAGATCCCATGGCACTTATCGTAAGAGTAGGGGTGTTAACCCCGGTGTCCTGGCTAAATTCTCAATCTGGCCATCAAACCATCACGGTCACCTAATAATCCCCAGTTTACAATTGGCTCATTCATCCCCCTCCTCTCCCCTGTAACTATTCCCCAGGTCGTTGCTGCAAATGAGAACGTGTTCTCAGTCAACTTACCTGGTAAAATAACGGATACATTAAAAAATGTAAAAATTAAATTGGGTTGAGGCCGGTTGATTTGTGGAGGCCCGGTCATCTGATGCAGCTCTCTCCAAAAATCTCACATTTGGACTCATTGGACCAAAGGACAGATATCCACCGGTCTAATGTCCATTGCTCGTTTTCTTGGCCCAAGCAAGTCTCTTCTTCTTATTGGTGTCCTTTAGTAGTGGTTTCCTTGCAGCAATTCAACCATGAACACCTGATTCACGCAGTCTCCTCTAAACAGTCTCTTCTAAACAGTCTCTTCTAAACAGTCTCCTCTAAACAGTCTCCTCTGAACAGTCTCCTCTAAACAGTCTCCTCTAAACAGTCTCCTCTAAACAGTCTCCTCTAAACAGTCTCCTCTAAACAGTTGATGTTGAGATGTGCCTGTTGTGGAACTCTATGAAGCATTTATTTGGGCTGCAATCTGAGGTGCTGTTAACTCATCCTCTGCAGCAGGGATAACTGGGTCTTTCTTTCCTGTGGCGGTCCTCATGTGACAGTTTCATCACATCTTCTCTAAACCAACTCTACCTTGTCACAACACAACTGATTGGCTCAAATGCATTAAAAAGGAAAGCAATTAACACAAATTAACTTTTAACAAGGCACACCTGTTAATTGAAGGCGTGCACACCACCCACCTCTTCTGAGTATATTACTTGTGGAAGGGAGGTACTCAGAGTGGGCTTCTAGTCTGACTTAGGAGGCACGCACACCACCCACTGCTTCTGAGTATATTACTTGTGGAAGGGAGGTACTCAGAGTGGGCTTCTAGTCTGACTCAGGAGGCACGCACACCACCCACTGCTTCTGAGTATATTACTTGCAAATGTTCAGTCTCTGGATAGTAAAGTTGACGAGCTCATGGTGAGGATTCCCTTCCAGAGAGACATTGGGGATTGTAGCATACTCTTTTTCAAGGAAACATGGCATAGTGTAGTTATTCCCTCTGTAAGGCAATCAAACAGGCAAAACGTCAGTATAGAGACAAAGTGGAGTCACAATTCAACGGCTCAGACACGAGACGTATGTGACAGGGTTTACAGACAATCACGGACTACAAAGGGAAAACCAGCCACGTCGCGGATACCGGCGTCTTGCTTCCGGACAAGCTAAACACCTTCTTCGCCCGCTATGAGGATAACACAGTGCCACCAACGCGGCCCGCTACCAAGGACTGTGGAGATCTCCTTCTCTGTGGCTGACATGAGTAAGACATTTAAGCGTCTTAACCCTTGCAAAGCTGTCGGCTCAGACGGCATCCCAAGCCGCATCCTCAGAGCATGTGCAGACCAACTGGCTGAACATATTCAACATGTTCAATCTCTCCCTATCCCAGTCTGCTGTCCCCACATGCTTCAAGATGTCCACCATTGTTCCCATACCCAAGAAATCAAAGGTAACTATCGTCCTGTAGCACTCACTTCTGTCGTCATGAAGAGCTTTGAGAGACTAATCAAGGATCGTATCACCTCAACCTGACACCCTAGACCCATTTCAATTTGCTTACCGCACCAATAAAAAATCAAATCAAATTTAGCAGATGTTAGCAGATGTTAATGCGAGTGTAGCGAAATGCTTGTGAATAGATCCACAGACGATGCAATCACCATCACACTGTACACTGCCCTATCCCATCTGGACAAGAGGAATACCTATGTAAGAATACTGTTCATTGACTGTAGCTCAGCATTCAACACCATAGTACCCTTCAAGCTTATCATTAAGCCTGGGTCTGAACCCCGCCCTGTGCAACTGGGTCCTGGACTTCCTGACAGGCAGCCCCCAGGTGGTGAAGGTAGGGAACAACACCTCCACTTCGCTGATCCTCATCACTGGGGCCCCATAAGGATGCGTGCTCAGCCCCCTCCTGTACTCCCTGTTCACCCATGAACTCAATCATCAAGTTTGCAGACGACACCACAGTAGTGGGCCTGATTACCAACAATGATGAGGCAGCCTACAGGGAGAAGGTGAGGGCCCTGGGAGTGTGGTGCCAGGAAATTAATCTCACACCCAACGTCAACAAAACAGCTGATTGTGGACTTCAGGAAACAGCAGAGGGAGCACGCCCCCATCCACATCGATGGGACCTCAGTGGAGAAGGTGGAAAGCTTTAAATTCCTCAGCCTACACATCACTGACAATCTGAAATGGTCCACCCACACAGACAGTGTGGTGAAGAAGGCACAACAGCACCTTAAACCCTCACAAACCTTTACAGATGCACAATTGAGAGCATCCTGTCGGGCTGGTACGGAAACTGCACCTCCCACAACCGCTGGGCTCTCCAGAGGGTAGTGAGGTCTGCCCAACGCATCACCGAAGGCAAACTACCTGCCCTCCAGGACACCTACACCACCCGACGTCACAGGAAGGCCATAAAGATCATCAAGGACAACAACCACCCGAGCCACTGCCTGTTCACCCCGCTATCATCCAGAAGGCGAGGTCAGTACAGGTGCATCAAAGCTGGGACCGAGAGACTGAAAAACAGCTTCTATCTCAAGGCCATCAGACTGTTAGAAGCTGTTTAACAGTCTGATGGCCTTGAGATAGAAGCTGTTTAACAGTCTGATGACCTTGAGATAAACAGCTTCTATCTCAAGGCCATCAGACTGTTAAACAGCCATCACTAACATTAGAGGCTGCTGCCCTATAGGCATAAATACATAGACTATTAATATCTATCATAGACTAGGAATCACTGGCCACTTTAAGGAATGGAACACTAGTCACTGTAATAATGTTTACATATCTGGCATTACTCATCTCATATGTACATACTGTATTCTATACTATTCTACTGTATCTTAGTCTATGCATTACTCATCTCATATGTACATACTGTATTCTATACTATTCTACTGTATCTTAGTCTATGTGTTACCCATCTCATATGTACATACTGTATTCTATACTATTCTACTGTATCTTAGTCTATGCATTACTCATCTCATATGTACATACTGTATTCTATACTATTCTACTGTATCTTAGTCTATGTATTACCCATCTCATATGTATATACTGTATTCTATACTATTCTACTGTATCTTAGTCTATGTGTTACTCATCTCATATGTATATACAGTATTCTATACTATTCTACTGTATCTTAGTCTATGCATTACCCATCTCATATGTACATACTGTATTCTATACTATTCTACTGTATCTTAGTCTATGCATTACCCATCTCATATGTATATACTGTATTCTATACTATTCTACTGTATCTTAGTCTATGCATTACCCATCTCATATGTATATACTGTATTCTATACTATTCTACTGTATCTTAGTCTATGCATTACTCATCTCATATGTATATACTGTATTCTATACTATTCTACTGTATCTTAGTCTATGTATTACTCATCTCATATGTATATACTGTATTCTATACTATTCTACTGTATCTTAGTCTATGTATTACTCATCTCATATGTACATACTGTATTCTATACTATTCTACTGTATCTTAGTCTATGCATTACCCATCTCATATGTATATACTGTATTCTATACTATTCTACTGTATCTTAGTCTATGCATTACCCATCTCATATGTATATACTGTATTCTATACTATTCTACTGTATCTTAGTCTATGCATTACTCATCTCATATGTATATACTGTATTCTATACTATTCTACTGTATCTTAGTCTATGTATTACTCATCTCATATGTATATACTGTATTCTATACTATTCTACTGTATCTTAGTCTATGTATTACTCATCTCATATGTATATACTGTATTCTATACTATTCTACTGTATCTTAGTCTATGCATTACCCATCTCATATGTATATACTGTATTCTATACTATTCTACTGTATCTTAGTCTATGTATTACTCATCTCATATGTACATACTGTATTCTATACTATTCTACTGTATCTTAGTCTATGCATTACCCATCTCATATGTATATACTGTATTCTATACTATTCTACTGTATCTTAGTCTATGTATTACTCATCTCATATGTATATACTGTATTCTATACTATTCTACTGTATCTTAGTCTATGTATTACTCATCTCATATGTATATACTGTATTCTATACTATTCTACTGTATCTTAGTCTATGTATTACTCATCTCATATGTACATACTGTATTCTATACTATTCTACTGTATCTTAGTCTATGCATTACTCATCTCATATGTACATACTGTATTCTATACTATTCTACTGTATCTTAGTCTATGTATTACTCATCTCATATGTATATACTGTATTCTATACTATTCTACTGTATCTTAGTCTATGTATTACTCATCTCATATGTATATACTGTATACTATTCTACTGTATCTTAGTCTATGTATTACTCATCTCATATGTGTATACTGTATTCTATACTATTCTACTGTATCTTAGTCTATGTATTACTCATCTCATATGTATATACTGTATACTATTCTACTGTATCTTAGTCTATGTATTACTCATCTCATATGTGTATACTGTATTCTATACTATTCTACTGTATCTTAGTCTATGCATTACTCATCTCATACTGTATTCTATACTATTCTACTGTATCTTAGTCTATATTACCCATCTCATATGTATTATTCTATACTATTCTACTGTATCTTAGTCTATGTATTACTCATCTCATATGTACATACTGTATTCTATACTATTCTACTGTATCTTAGTCTATGTATTACCCATCTCATATGTATATACTGTATTCTATACTATTCTACTGTATCTTAGTCTATGTATTACTCATCTCATATGTATATACTGTATTCTATACTATTCTACTGTATCTTAGTCTATGTATTACTCTCATATGTATTGTATTCTATACTATTCTACTGTATCTTAGTCTATGTTACTCATCTCATATGTATATACTGTATTCTATACTATTCTACTGTATCTTAGTCTATGTCTCATATGTACCTGTATTCATCTCATATGTATATACTGTATTCTATACTATTCTACTGTATCTTAGTCTATGTATTACTCATCTCATCTCATATGTATCTTATACTGTATTCTATACTATTCTACTGTATCTTAGTCTATGCATTACCCATCTCATATGTACCTGTATTCTATCTCTATATCTTAGTCTATGCATACTCTCATATGTATTACTGTATTCTATATTCTACTGTATCTTAGTCTATGTATTACTTCTCATATGTATATACTGTATTCTATACTATTCTACTGTATCTTAGTCTATGTATTACTCATCTCATATGTATATACTGTATTCTATACTATTCTACTGTATCTTAGTCTATGTATTACTCATCTCATATGTATATACTGTATTCTATACTATTCTACTGTATCTTAGTCTATGTATTACCCATCTCATATGTATATACTGTATTCTATACTATTCTACTGTATCTTAGTCTATGCCACTCTGACATCGCTCGTCAAAATATGTATATATTATTAATTCCATTCCTTTAAAATTTAGATGTGTGTGTTGTTGTGAAATTGTTAGATATTACTTGTTAGTTATTACTCATCTGTTGGAGCTAGAGAAACAAGCATTAAGCCGCAATAACACCTGCTAAACATGTTTAACATTTGATTTTACCTCATGAAGATGGTTGAGAGAATGCCAAGAGTGTGCAAAGCTGTCATCAAGGCAAAGGGAGGCTACTTTGAAGAATCTCAAATATAAAATATATTTGGTTACTACATGTGTTATTTCATAGTTTTGATGTCTTCATTGTAGACTAATAATGTAGAAAATAGTAAAAAATAAAGAAAAACCTTGGAATGAGTAGGTGTGTCCAAACTTTTGTCTGGTACTATATACTGAACAAAAGTAGAAACATGTAACAATTTCAACGAGTTACAGTTCATATAAGGAAATCAGTCAGTAAGTCAGTCATTGTAAATAAATTCATTCGGCCTATGTACTTCACATTACTGGGCAGGGGAACAGCCATGGGTGGGCCTGGGAGGGCATAAGCCCACCCACTTGGAAGACCGGCCTACCCGCTGGGGACCAGCCCAGCCAAGACCAGCCCAGCCAATGAAGCTGTCTGGGTGGCAGGTCTAAGACAATGTGGAGGTCCTGAGCTGGCTATACGTGGTCTGCGGTTGTGAAGCCGGTTGGATGCCAAATTCTCTATAATTAATTGAATGTTCATTTCTGCCTAATTCTCTGGAAACTGCTCCAGTGGATGTTCCTGCAGTCAGCATGCCAATTGCAAACTCCCTCTGAAACCTCTCCTGCAGAGGATAAGTTCACTATTCAAATTGCAGCACAAATAACTGCTTCACAGAGTAGAAGTAACAGACATCAACATGTTCAGAGGAGACTGTGTGAATCAGGCCTTCAATGTTGAATTTATGCAAAGAAACCACTACTCAAGGACACCAATAAGAAGAAGAGACTTGCTTGGGCCAAGAAACACGAGCAATGGACATTAGATCTGTCCTTTGTCCAAATTTGAGATTTTCGGGTTCTTTGTGAGACACAGAGTAGGTGAACAGATGATCTCTGCATGTGTGGTTCCCACCGTGAAGCATGGAGGAGGTGGAGTGGGGGTACTTTGCTGGTCACACTGTCTGTGATTTATTTAGAATTCAATGCACACTTAACCAGCATGGCTACCACAGCATTCTGCAGCGATACGCCATCCCATCTGGTTTGGGCTTAGTGGGCCTATCATTTGTTTTTCAACAGGACAATAACCAAACACACCTCCAGGCTGTGTAAGGGCTATTTGACCAAGAAGGAGAGTGATGGAGTACAGCATCAGATGACCTTGGCCTCCACAATCACCCGACCTCAACCCAATTGAGATGGTTTGGGATGAGTTGGACCGCAGAGTGAAGGAAAAGCAGCCAACAAATGCTCAGCATATGTGGGAACTCCTACAAGACTGTTGGAAAAGAATTTCAGGTGAAGCTGGTTGAGAGAATGCCAAGCTGTCATCAAGGCAAAGGGTGGCTACTTTGAAGAATCTAATATATATTTAGATTTGTTTAACACTTTTTGGTTACTACATGATTCCATATTGTTTTTTCCTGGTTTTGATGTCTTCACTATTATTCCACAATGTAGAAAATAGTAAAATAAAGAAAAACCCTTGAATGAGTAGGCGTGTCCAATCTTTTGACTGGTACTGTACATTAAATTCCCTGGCAACAGCTCCAGTGGACATTCCTGCAGTCAGCATGCCAATTGCACGCTCCCTCTGAGACATCTGTGGCATTGTTGTGTGACAAAACGGCACATTTTAGAGTGGCCTTTTATTGGCCCCAGCGCAAGGTGTACCTGTGTAATGAGCATGCTGTTTAATCAGGTTCTTGAAATGCCACACCTGTCAGGTGAATGGATTATCTTGGCAAAGGAGAAATGTTCACTAACGGATGTAAACAAATTTGTTCACCAAATTTCAGGTAAATAAGCTTTCATGCATGTGGAAAAATTCGGGGATATTTTATTTCAGCTCATGAAACATGGGACCAACACTTTACATATTTATATTTTTAATCTTCCCAAAATATTTCACATTATTTTTTTACTTTACCCAAAATATCATGACATTAATGATGTTAGAAATCTGTGAATGTCTAAATTAGAAATTGGTCCATTTAAACAGCAATGTGTCGAACCCTTTCAACAACGGGGAGATGTTACTGATGTGCTTTGTATCTGTGACGTAAAAACAAGTTTTGGACTTCCACACAAAATTACTTCTTTAGTTATTTTATGTTTAAGGAAGTATGTAGGTCACATTCTGTATCATACAGCTATGAAGGTTATATATTTACAACCACCTGCTGATAGGAATCTAGCGACGTCTGTGTCATAGAACTGTCTAGTGTTTTGTGTTCTGACTTGTAAAACAGAATTAAAAATAAGTAATGTAAACATATCAGTAATTACCAGGATGCTCTACAACACTTGTTTTACAATCACACCAAGATTGTTTTAAATTATGAAATGTTTGAAAACTGGCCTTGGGTTATTGAGGGATCTGATTAAACCTCATAAGGCAGTTTTATCATGTGGAGATTTCATTCATGTCTCTCTTTAAATAAACACTGTCTTTGGCAGGAGGAAAACCAAACTCTGCGGAACCAGGGACTTCCAAACCAGAAAGAGAGCACCTCTGCTCCCAGATTGGAAAGAGTATTACCAAATTAGGAAGCCTGAAAAGACATGAGAGGACACAACCAGGAGAGAAGCCACACAATTGCGCACAGTGTGGAAAGAGTTTTAACCAGTTAGGAAAGCTGAAAGTTCATGAGCGAATACACACAGGGGAGAAGCTTTTCCATTGCGCCGAGTGTGGAAAGAGTTTTAACAAGTTAGGAAACATGAAATCTCATGAGCGAATACACACAGGAGAGAAGCCTTACCACTGCTCCCAGTGTGGAACTAGGTTTACCAAGTTAGGAAGCCTGAACAGACATCAGAGGACACACACAGGGTCGAAGCCACACCATTGCTCCCAGTGTGGAAAGAGTTTTAACCAGTTAGGAAACATGAGATCTCATGAGCGAATACACACAGGGGAGAAGCCTTTCCATTGCTCCCAGTGTGGAAAGAGTTTTAGCCAGTTAGGAAGCATGAAAGCTCATGAGCGAATCCACACAGGGGAGAAACCTTACCACTGTTCCCAGTGTGGAAAGCGTTTTAACCGGTTAGGAAAGCTGAAAGAACACATGAGACTGCACACAGGGGAGAAGCCTTACAAATGCTCAGACTGTGGGAAGACATATTACTCATCACAGTCACTTAAAAGTCATATGAAAATCCACACAGGATAGAATAATTACTTCTAGTGTGTAAATTGATATTTCACATCACATTGACTTAATTATTCTAGCGTGTATATTGATATTTCACATCTCATTGACTTAAAATTCATCAGAGAACATACACAGTGCTCCCGTTGTCTTATATTGTTGACTGATAATGTGTTGACCTGTTTTTACCAGATGAAATTGAATTGTACAAAATTTACTCAAACATATATTTGTTTGTTTTTATTAGAAAACATTAATTGAATATGGAGTCTGTCAGTTTGAATATAGAGTTGATCAGATTCCAACTGTTTAAATGGTCCTTTTTTAAAACTCTGACTGTGTGTGTTTATCTGAGTGTGTCATTCCTCCAGCACTACAGATAATCAAGTGATATTTGGATGCGATGCATTTGCTCCATTGTTTACATTTGCATTGTAGCCCACTGATGATTTAATGACATGAAAATATTCACTGACTCGCTCACGGATTGACCCAAGCCTCCCACTGTATGAATAAATGTTGTTTCCACGTCATTTCAACAAAACAAATCCATGTGATGATGTTTGATCAATGCAGAAAACTGATTGGATTTGTAACAAGCCATCAACATCAGGAATCTTTATTTTTCACCCAACTGGCAACCTAAATCCAATGACAGGTGACATTTTGTGTTGATTTCATGTTGAATTCACTTTAGTTGATGAATCAAAGAAATGGAAATACAAACTAGATGTTTAACTGACGTCTGTGCCCAGTGGGCTGGTTTGAATAAGCAGCAGGTGTTGGATCTGATGTATCAAATACTTATGTCATGCAATAAAATGCAAATTAATTACTTAAAAATCATACAATGGGATTTTCTTGATTTTTGTTTTAGATTCCGTCTCTTACAGTTGAAGTGTACCTATGATAAAAATTACAGACCTCTACATGCTTTGTAAGTAGGAAAACCTGACAAATCGGCAGTGAATCAAATACTTCTCCCCACTGTACATGATGAGATTATTATGGATGAGAGCCATATTATTATATTTGTCAAATGGCAGCCAAGCATCAATCATCATGTCACCAGAATAAGACCCTCATAATGTATTGGAAAGGAGCATCAAGCTCATCACGTGCACTTTCACCACCCTGTGAAGTTCATAACTTATTTCATCTGTAGCCTAATAAACTACATGGGTTCCCAAGTCGTATAGGGAGGACCACACAACATATCATCACGTGACTCCAAGTTAACTTCGATATGATGGTTGTTATATAAATATTTGCGCATAAAGGAGTTTCCACCGGAGTTTCCACCGCTATTTCCTGCTCATACATTTTTACTGACACAAAAGGATCCCACCCTGTAAAATGAACAAACAAATTGCCTGTCTGGATTTATAAAATTGTAAAGGCATATCCTGTTTCCATCAGCCCGGTCATTACTTTTGAAATGGTTGGATCAATATCCACCTTCATGATATGGATGAAGCCTGATTTGGAATGTCTGAGTAGTTCTATCTGATGTCATAATACACCCCTCTGATAGTGATACATTTGCTCCATTGTTTCCATGTCAGTTGGTTTCCCACTCTGATGATTTATATCTGACAGAGGGGCTTTAAATGAATAGTATGGTGACATCTTAGTGTGTCTTGAAATAGGATTATTAATCATAAACTCCTATAGCAACAATACACTGCAGCTTTGACATCAAGAAGAGAATGGGCTGATGGGTGGTGGTGCTACTCTATAGGTAAGGCTGTCCAATATGAATGTTCAATACACACAATAGGTTGATCGGTATCTAGTTAGCTGCTACGTTTTTAGCAACACAGCAGGTAGCTATCAACAAAGTCAAAATGGACTCCAGGCCTGGTAGTGGCAGAAGTGCACAACAACCACTGTTTACCGGAGCTTCCTGAGAAGAACATAATTAGCCTGTATATAGCTTGATTAACCACGGAGCTTCCTGAGAGGAACATAATTAGCCTGTATATAGCTTGATTAACCACGGAGCTTCCTGAGAGGAACATAATTAGCCTGTATATAGCTTGATTAACCACGTTTCCATCCAAAGTTTTGTCAGTAAAGTCATACCGTACAAAAAACTCATGTCAGCTGCTATTCCACAGGTAAGGCTGTACAGTCCTATTCCGCAGGTAAGGCTGTACAGTCCTATTCCGCAGGTAAGGCTGTACAGTCCTATTCCACAGGTAAGGCTGTACAGTCCTATTCCACAGGTAAGGCTGTACAGTCCTATTCCACAGGTAAGGCTGTACAGTCCTATTCCGCAGGTAAGGCTGTACAGTCCTATTCCACAGGTAAGGCTGTACAGTCCTATTCCACAGGTAAGGCTGTACAGTCCTATTCCACAGGTAAGGCTGTACAGTCCTATTCCACAGGTAAGGCTGTACAGTCCTATTCCGCAGGTAAGGCTGTACAGTCCTATTCCACAGGTAAGGCTGTACAGTCCTATTCCGCAGGTAAGGCTGTACAGTCCTATTCCGCAGGTAAGGCTGTACAGTCCTATTCCGCAGGTAAGGCTGTACAGTCCTATTCCGCAGGTAAGGCTGTACAGTCCTATTCCACAGGTAAGGCTGTACAGTCCTATTCCGCAGGTAAGGCTGTACAGTCCTATTCCACAGGTAAGGCTGTACAGTCCTATTCCACAGGTAAGGCTGTACAGTCCAATATGAATGTTAAATACTGGCCAGGACACTCTTGAAAAAATAGATTTTAATCTTAATGAGCCCTTCCTGGTTAATTAAAGTTTAAATAAAAAATGTAATTACATTTTTATAAATTCCACATTAGAGGTATTCTTCCCCAGATTGAGGAACTTCGCCTACTCTCTAGTAACTGTAAGGTGGGAATGCAGGTAAGGCTGTACAGTCCTATTCTACTCTCTAGTAACTGTACAGGTGGGAATGCAACTGTACAGTCCTATTCTACTCTCTAGTAACTGTACAGGTGGGAATGCAGGTAAGGCTGTACAGTCCTATTCTACTCTCTAGTAACTGTACAGGTGGGGATGCAGGTAAGGCTGTACAGTCCTATTCTACTCTCTAGTAACTGTACAGGTGGGGATGCAGGTAAGGCTGTACAGTCCTATTCTACTCTCTAGTAACTGTACAGGTGGGAATGCAGGTAAGGCTGTACAGTCCTATTCTACTCTCTAGTAACTGTACAGGTGGGAATGCAGGTAAGGCTGTACAGTCCTATTCTACTATCTAGTAACTGTACAGGTGGGAATGCAGGTAAGGCTGTACAGTCCTATTCTACTCTCTAGTAACTGTACAGGTGGGAATGCAGGTAAGGCTGTACAGTCCTATTCTACTCTCTAGTCTCTCTCTAAATTATTTCAAATTCCTTATATTAAGCAAAGCAGACGGTAGCATTTTCTTGTTTTCAAACGATGCATTTGTGTTTAGTAGAGCTCAGATCAGAGGCAGTAGGAATGACCAGGGATGTTCTCTGTTTAGTAGAGCCAGATCAGAGGCAGTAGGTATGACCAGGGATGTTCTCTGTTTAGTAGAGCCCAGATCAGAGGCAGTAGGTATGACCAGGGATGTTCTCTGTTTAGTAGAGCTCAGATCAGAGGCAGTAGGAATGACCAGGGATGTTCTCTGTTTAGTAGAGCTCAGATCAGAGGCAGTAGGTATGACCAGGGATGTTCTCTGTTTAGTAGAGCTCAGATCAGAGGCAGTAGGAATGACCAGGGATGTTCTCTGTTTAGTGAGTTCCTGTTTAGTAGAGCCAGATCAGAGGCAGTAGGAATGACCAGGGATGTTCTCTGTTTAGTAGAGCCAGATCAGAGGCAGTAGGAATGACCAGGGATGTTCTCTGTTTAGTAGAGCTCAGATCAGAGGCAGTAGGTATGACCAGGGATGTTCTCTGTTTAGTAGAGCCAGATCAGAGGCAGTAGGTATGACCAGGGATGTTCTCTGTTTAGTGAGTCCTCCAGATCAGAGGCAGTAGGGATGACCAGGGATGTTCTCTGTTTAGTGAGTCCTCCAGATCAGAGGCAGAAGGAATGACCAGGGATGTTCTCTGTTTAGTGAGTCCTCCAGATCAGAGGCAGTAGGTATGACCAGGGATGTTCTCTGTTTAGTGAGTCCTCCAGATCAGAGGCAGTAGGGATGACCAGGGATGTTCTCTGTTTAGTGAGTCCTCCAGATCAGAGGCAGTAGGTATGACCAGGGATGTTCTCTGTTTAGTGAGTCCTCCAGATCAGAGGCAGAAGGAACGACCAGGGATGTTCTCTGTTTAGTGAGTCCTCCAGATCAGAGGCAGAAGGAATGACCAGGGATGTTCTCTGTTTAGTAGAGCCAGATCAGAGGCAGTAGGTATGACCAGGGATGTTCTCTGTTTAGTAGAGCCAGATCAGAGGCAGTAGGTATGACCAGGGATGTTCTCTGTTTAGTGAGTCCTCCAGATCAGAGGCAGTAGGTATGACCAGGGATGTTCTTGTTTAGTGAGTCCTCCAGATCAGAGGCAGTAGGTATGACCAGGGATGTTCTCTGTTTAGTAGATCCAGATCAGAGGCAGTAGGTACATGACCAGGGATGTTCTCTGTTTTAGTCAAGATCAGAGGCTGTTACCAGGGATGTTCTCTTAATAAGTGTGTGTTTGAATATTTTCCTTGATCCTGCTTAGCATTCAAAATTGTAACTGATACTTTTGTGTGTCAAATGTCTGCTATAAAATCTTTAGTACCTAGGCATTGTGTTATATGCTTATAATGTCTGCTAAACAACTATAGTTGTTTCTATCTGAACTATTGATCAGGCTCTATCTGAATACAGTTGTTTTGTCAACTACAGTATGCTGATCAGGCTATATCTGAACTACAGTCTGCTGATCTGTTACCAGTATGCTGATCTGTCTGAGACTACAGTATGCTGATCAGGCTCTATCTGAACTACAGTCTGCTGATCAGGCTCTATCTGAACTACAGTATGCTGATCAGGCTCTCTGAACTACAGTCTGATCAGGCTACAGTACAGTGCTGATCAGGCTCTATCTGAACTACAGTCTGCTGATCAGGCTCTATCTGAACTACAGTATGCTGATCAGGCTCTATCTGAACTACAGTCTGCTGATCAGGCTCTATCTGAACTACAGTCTGCTGATCAGGCTCTATCTGAACTACAGTATGCTGATCAGGCTCTATCTGAACTACAGTATGCTGATCAGGCTCTATCTGAACTACAGTATGCTGATCAGGCTCTATCTGAACTACAGTATGCTGATCAGGCTCTATCTGAACTACAGTATGCTGATCAGGCTCTATCTGAACTACAGTATGCTGATCAGGCTCTATCTGAACTACAGTATGCTGATCAGGCTCTATCTGAACTACAGTATGCTGATCAGGCTCTATCTGAACTACAGTATGCTGATCAGGCTCTATCTGAACTACAGTATGCTGATCAGGCTCTATCTAACTACAGTCTGCTGAAGGCTCTATCTGAACTACAGTATGCTGATCAGGCTCTATCTGAACTACAGTATGCTGATCAGGCTCTATCTGAACTACAGTATGCTGATCAGGCTCTATCTGAACTACAGTATGCTGATCAGGCTCTATCTGAACTACAGTATGCTGATCAGGCTCTATCTGAACTACAGTATGCTGATCAGGCTCTATCTGAACTACAGTATGCTGATCAGGCTCTATCTGAACTACAGTATGCTGATCAGGCTCTATCTGAACTACAGTATGCTGATCAGGCTCTATCTGAACTACAGTATGCTGATCAGGCTCTATCTGAACTACAGTATGCTGATCAGGCTCTATCTGAACTACAGTATGCTGATCAGGCTCTATCTGAACTACAGTATGCTGATCAGGCTCTATCTGAACTACAGTATGCTGATCAGGCTCTATCTGAACTACTACAGTCTGCTGAGTCTGCTGATCAGGCTCTATCTGAACTACAGTCTGCTGATCAGGCTCTATCTGAACTACAGTCTGCTGATCAGGCTCTATCTGAACTACAGTATGCTGATCAGGCTCTATCTGAACTACAGTATGCTGATCAGGCTCTATCTGAACTACAGTATGCTGATCAGGCTCTATCTGAACTACAGTCTGCTGATCAGGCTCTATCTGAACTACAGTATGCTGATCAGGCTCTATCTGAACTACAGTCTGCTGATCAGGCTCTATCTGAACTACAGTCTGCTGATCAGGCTCTATCTGAACTACAGTATGCTGATCAGGCTCTATCTGAACTACAGTCTGCTGATCAGGCTCTATCTGAACTACAGTCTGCTGATCAGGCTCTATCTGAACTACAGTCTGCTGATCAGGCTCTATCTGAACTACAGTCTGCTGATCAGGCTCTATCTGAACTACAGTCTGCTGATCAGGCTCTATCTGAACTACAGTACAGAAAATCTATCTGAACTACAGTCTGCTGATCAGGCTCTATCTGAACTACAGTCTGCTGATCAGGCTCTATCTGAACTACAGTCTGCTGATCAGGCTCTATCTGAACTACAGTCTGCTGATCAGGCTCTATCTGAACTACAGTCTGCTGATCAGGCTCTATCTGAACTACAGTCTGCTGATCAGGCTCTATCTGAACTACACTATGCTGATCAGGCTCTATCTGAACTACAGTATGCTGATCAGGCTCTATCCGAACTACAGTCTGCTGATCAGGCTCTATCTGAACTACAGTCTGCTGATCAGGCTCTATCTGAACTACAGTCTGCTGTCATTATTTTACAGAAAACCTTTACTGACCTTCAATTATTATTGAATCTGTGTAAAAGTAAGTATATGTTGTTTTCTAGAGTGAACAAAAATGATTCTAATGATTGAAGTGAATGTACCTTGTATGGTGTATCTGAAGTTCAGCTGATTGGTGAGTTAATTCATTAAGATGCTGAGTTGGGGTTTTAGTTGGGTTTTAGGCTGGGTTTCTGTCTAGACGTCATGAGAAGACTACTGTTGTATATTGAATAGCCATTCATCACTGTAACACCACCTTGATGTGATGGTTTTCTATGTCTGTACACAGTGTGAATAGTGGTTTCCTTAAAGTTATTACCCCCCTAAACCAGAATGTTAAATGTCCTTTATGAAATTTTGTACTACTATTACTTTGGGGTTCTAATCCCCCTCTGTCAACATCCACACTGTGAACACATCTATAACATTCATGAACCTGCACTATCTTCATCCCTAAACTAGCAACATTAACTATTGTCTCAATGACCTTCCTGGCCTAATGAAATCCTAGCTAAATACAATGTTCGCACCAGTTTTCATGGCTTTGGTTATGCAAACATTTGTTTTTTAGATTCTATTTCTCATTAAGAATAATGTTGTTTTAATTCTGTATGGGTCACGCCTGGCTTTGGTCAGGTGTTCTCTTATGGGTCAATGATTGTAATTAGAATATAGTAATGATGCTCTCTCCTCAATCACTTCCAATGCCTTTGGAAAGTATTCAGACCCCGTGCTTTTTGCACCTTTTGTTATGTTGCATCTTATTCTAAAATTGATTAAATTAAACAATTTCCTCATCAATCTACACACAATAACCCATAATGATGACGCGATAAAAGGCTTTTAGAAATTTTAGCAAATTCATTAAAAACAAAAAAAACATAAATCTTATTTACATAAGTTTTCAGACCCTTTTCTCTGATCCTCGGAATTGAGCTCAGGTGCATCCTGTTCCCATTGATCATCCTTGAGATGTTTCTACAACTTGATTGGTCCACTTGTGGTAAATTAAATTATTATTGGGTTATTGTGTGTAGATTGATGAGGAACAAATGTAATTTAATACATTTTAGAATAAGCTGTAATGTAACAAAAGGTGTCTGAATATTTTCCGAATTCCGAATCTATCAGATTGCTGATAGAGAACCAGTTTGGAATATGTAATTTTAAAAAATCCATTTTAAAATAAGGCTGTAACTTAACAAAATGTGGAGAAAGTCAAGGTGTCTGAATACTTTACGAATGCACTGTACAAACATCACATTGAATATTCACCTCACTTTTGAAAAGCTCCATGAGGAAGAAAGGCTTCCTAGATGATCTTTTAGATGTTCTGTCTTCAGGATGTTCTGGGTTGATGGCTGTTGGAGAGGGAGGGGCAGTTGAGTGAGCTGGGGCCTTTTATTGCCCTTCCTCTGGGAGCCTGTCAGCTTCAAATCAAATCAAATTTTATTTGTCACATACACATGGTTAGCAGATGTTAATGTGAGTGTAGCGAAATGCTTGTGCTTCTAGTTCCGACAATGCAGTAATAACCAACAAGTAATCTAACTAACAATTCCAAAACTACTGTCTTATACACAGTGTAAGGGGATAAAGAATATGTACATAAGGATATATGAATGAGTGATGGTACAGAGCAGCATAGGCAAGATACAGTAGATGATATCGAGTACAGTATATACATATGAGATGAGTATGTAAACAAAGTGGCATAGTTAAAGTGGCTAGTGATACATGTATTACATAAGGATGCAGTCGATGATATAGAGTACAGTATATACGTATGCATATGAGATGAATAATGTAGGGTAAGTAACATTATATAAGGTAGCATTGTTTAAAGTGGCTAGTGATATATTTACATCATTTCCATCAGCTTGTGACATGATGAGAGAGAGTGAGAGATGGTTTACCTGTAAGATATTTTGTGCTATAAACTTACTTCTATTTGAAGAGGTTTTTGACCATTCAGGGACCTAATATCTAATATATCTACGTTTATTTTTTCAAGGTTTCTGATTTGTCCCTGTCTTTTAGATGTTCTCAACAATAATTAAACCACATCAGGAGACCACTTTTGAAGTCTGAGAAAAATAGAAAAACAATTCTTAGATATTTTCATTTTTTGGGTGAAGATAACAACAACTTGCAAGCAGTAGGTTCAGAATAACTATGGCAAAAAATTAATACAAATTAATTAATTTAAAAAAACAAAAACCACTTCAGAGACTGGGCACTGCTTCATGAGGCAACACCAACACTCACATAAATATCCCATATGCCACTGGGTGAGAGAAGTTTTCATTATTTTTGGGCAGCATTATGTGAGGTGTTATTATGTGTTGTTAGCGATGAGCCTTGGTCAATTTAGCTCGGAATATGCCACCCTCGTCAATCTGTCACCTAATCCTGTCTAATGGGCAGGTCAGGCCTGGAGGAAAGTATTGGAATTAAGGAGTAAGAGAAAACATAACATCTGGTTGTTTTTAAATGACTTCTTATGACATTGTTTGCCAGAATAGACGTTGTAATGGATCCCCCCTCCCCCGTGTCTGCGTTATTTAATTGACAAGGTTTTTTGGGAAAGCTTTTCCATCAACCAGAAGATAGTTGTCATTAGCATCATCGCTAACAGCTAAATATAGTGGTAGACAAATGCACTCAGACAGGGGCATTTCCTGGCTGTTTCCTCTTCAGAAAGTTGAAGGAAAATACAAATCACTTCACGCAATACAAATCAAATCACGCAAATTTAACGATGGCTTGCAGAATAACGATGACAAAAAATGAAAACTCTTTCATCTGTCACCTAATCCTGTCTAACGGGCAGGTCAGCCCTGGAGGAAAGTATTGGCTGTAAGAAGTAAGAGAAAACATAATCTGTTTAAAAAGTAGGTTTTAAAAAAAATGTCTTCTCATGACATGGCTTGCCAGAATAAACATTGTAATTAATATGTTTCCAGTCTGCGTTACCCACTCCAGTCAGCAGATGGCGATATGAGTCTTTCAGGTGATGCTGCTTGCGTGACGTATAATCTAGTGGACGGAACTGGAGGCTTCTTCAACAGCGACAAAAGGCTTTGATTTAGGTGGTGGTTTGCGAGCGAACATAAAACTGAAACATTGGAGCTCTTTAGACCAATCCTGTGTATATTACTCTTAGTGTTTAGAACATAATTCTGTTTACCTACCTACTCGTTCATTTAAACGCAATTTGCTTGTTAAATGAGCAAATGTGTTACATTGGTTCTGCACTAGGCTAATCGCCGGAGCATTTTTTATTTTATTTTATTTCACCTTTATTTAACCAGGTAGACTAGTTGAGAACAAGTTCTCTTTTACAACTGCGAACTGGCATGAGCTCACTAAACTTGAAGGAGAAAGAAGCTCTGATGAAAGGAGAGGAAGAAGCTTTCAGGATGAAAAGGGAGGAAGAGGAGGCTATCGCATTGAAAGAAGAAGAGGATGATATTACAGTGAAAGAGGAATATGGGAAAGAGGTTGTCAGAGTGGAGGAGGAGGTAGAAGCTTTCAGAATCAAAAAGGAGGAAGGTGCCGTAATATTGAAAGAAGAGGAAGAACCTTTTGGAGTAAAAGAGGAAGAGGAGGCTATCTCAATTAAAGGGGAGGAGGAAGACGTTTTGGGAGTGAAAGCGGAGGAGACTGAATATCAGATTAACACCAGTGAGTACTCTCTTAAACACAGGGGCACAAACTATGCCGTTGTTGAACTAATGTGGGGTTTTAAAGTGGCATTCTACTGAAGTTCTACACTTGAATATGTTGTTCAGTACTGTAGGAATTGTTAAAGGGTCAATCTCCATTGGTTCATATATTTTAGGGACTTTTCAATTAAATGTATTGAATTCTCCATGTTGTCTATATTAAAGTTCCCCTCATCTAGTATAACAGGCTTTTAAAATTCAATATTGGTGCATAATTTCTACTTAAAGGCACCCATTTGGTGGAACGACCCTTTAACATTTGCAACACAAACAGTATTTTACAAAATCATGATGAAAGTTTTAGGCCTTTTTAGACATATTCATGCCTCTTGTAAGACTCTGATTGCAATAGAAGATCATATGTTTACCATCAGTTTGATGTTCTCATTCACACAGGAGAGAGACGTGACTATGGTGGATCCTCTGGGGAGCCTCAACAACATCCTGATGCTGACGAGGCAGAGAAGAGTCTCTCCAGATCAGAACACCAGATGGTACAGCTTGGTCTGGTCTAGCATACAGCTTGGTCTGGTCTAGCATACAGCTTGGTCTGGTCTAGCATACAGCTTGGTCTGGTCTAGCATACAGCTTGGTCTGGTCTAGCATACAGCTTGGTCTGGTCTAGCATACAGCTTGCTCTATCTGGGTCTGGGCTGGGTTTCTGTAAAGCACTTTATGACAACAGTGACATCAGCATCCATAATGATATGTGTCTGTGTCCCCTCTTTATGGTTACCAGGACAACGCTAGCCCTTCCTCCCTCCCGGAGTCCCTGTGTCGTGCCTCTCCCGGTAGCACCTTACTGCTGGGTATGAAGAGGTTGTCTGTGCTGCTGGTGGACTGCAGGAAAACAACAGGGCTGAGTGAAACTGTGAGAAGAGGAAAAGAGAAGAAAGGATCAGATTTGACACATCAAAGTAAGTGCTGTAGTTTAGTTTGAACAAATACAATAGATCTGCCCACTGGTATCTGTTACCAGGACAACCAGTGGAGTTCTGTTAGTTGACAGGAAGATAGACTGGTGGATATGGATGTTATGAATATCATAACACTGAAAAAGGATTCTGCCAATGAAAAGAGAGGAACCAATAGACCATATAAAACCTTGATGAAAGTTAGCTTTAGAGAGAAAGTTTCAAGATGATCCGAAGTAAGGTGCTTGTTTTATAAACATGTTTCCTGAAAACAGTATGGTTGTGACATTGCCTGTCCCGGTCAACCCCCCTATCTTTACCAGACTCTAGAACACACAAACTAAACTCCAGACACTTCAATGTGGTATTGTATTGCTTAATTAACATTTGATCTGCACAACAACAAATATATAGTTTAAAACCAACTCTGTAAGCCTTGAAATATTTATAAATGAAAAGCATTTTTTGTGAGACTTGGCCTCCATCAAATATATATTTAAAACAAGCTTCTTTTTTTTTGTCTCTAATGGACAAAATGTACTCAATTTCCTACTTTATCAGGACAAATGAAGGCTGAACTCCAACATACAGACCTTAAAGAACATGGTTTCATTTGGAAATTACTAACTTTTTTGACATCAGTGTGTTGCTTACAGTTTAGTTTCCTCCTCTGTCCACCATACTGGACTCAAACTAGTGATCCTCTGCTTCTCATCACATGTGACCGCTCTCCTTAACAATGAACTGATGGAGCGATAGAAAAGGTACCAGTTGGACAGCTCCATCTGGGACGTTTCAAGCTGTGGAGTGAGTTTACATGTTCAGGTTGACTTTCCCACTGAATATATATGAACGCTGCCCACCATCACTTCATCAACCTTTTGAGGATCTGATGGACCCATGCCAAATCTTTTCAGTCTCCTGAGGGGAATAGGCTTTGTCGTGCCCTTCACGACTTTCTTTGTGTCTGGACCATATTAGTTTGTTGGTGATGTGGACCTCAAGGAACTTGAAGCTCTCAACCTCTTCCACTGCAGCCTGTCGATGAGAGTGGGGGCTCGGTCCTCCTTTTCCTGTAGTCCACAATCATCTACTTTTGTCTTGATCACGGTGAAGGAGAGGTTGTTGTCCTGGCACTACATGACCAAGTCTCTGACCTCCTCCCTATATGCTGTGTCATCGTTGTTAGTGATCAGGCCTACCACTGTTGTCATCGGCTAACTTAATGATGGTGTTGGAGTCGTGCCTGGCCGTGCAGTCATGCAGAGGGAGTGAACAGGGTGTACACACCCCTGAGTGGCCCCTCACATTAGTGTTGAAGATCAGCGTGGCTAATGTGTTGTTACCTACTCTTACCACCTGGGGTGCAGCCCGTCAGGAAGTCCAGGATCCAGTTGCAGAGGGAGGTGTTTAGTCCCAGGGTCCTTAGCTCAGTGATGAGCTTTGAGCTGTACAATGAACAGCATTCTCACATTAGTGAGGTAAGTGCAATAGAGATGGCATCATCTGGGCACAATGGTGTTGAACATGCTGAGCTGTAGTCAATGAAACTTGCAACCTTCCGGTTACAGCATGCTTGGAGTACAGGCCCTGGGAATCCATCTGGCCCTGCTGCCTTGGGAATGTTGACCCGGAACAGCTGATGCTCTCATGCATGTTTCAGTGTTACTTGCCTCGAGGCGAGCATAGAAGTAATTTAGCTCATCTGGTAGGCTCGTGTCACTGGGCAGCTCATGGCTGTGCTTCTCTTTGTAGCCTGTATAGTTTACAAACCTTGCAAATATCCAACGAACCTTGTAGCCGGTGTAGTACGATTCGATCTTAGTCCTGTATTGACTCTTTGCCTGTTTGATGGTTCGTTGGAGGGCATAGCGGGATTTCTGATAAGCTTCCCGGATTAGAGTCCCGCTCCTTGAAAGCGGCAGCTCTACCCTTTATCTCAGTGGGGATGTTGCCTGTAATCCATGACTTCTGGTTGGGCTATGTACGTACAGTCACTGTGGGGACGAGAGGTCGACCGATTTATGATTTTTCAACGCCGATTCCGATTTATTGGAAACCAAAAGAAGCAGATACGATTAATCGACATATTTATATGACAATTACAACAATACTGAATGAACAATTAAACTTTTATTTGAACTTAATATAATACATAAATAAATAATGAAAACATGTTCAATTTGGTTTAAATAATGCAAAAACGCAGTGTTGGAGAAGAAAGTAAAAGTGCAATATGTGCCATGTAAAAAAGCTAACCTTTAAGTTCCTTGCTCAGAACATGAAACCATATGAAAGCTGGTGGTTCAATATTCCCAGTTCTTCAATATTCCCAGTTAAGAAGTTTTAGGCTGTAGTTATTATAGGAATTATGACTATGTCTCTCTATACCATTTGTATTTCATATACCTTTGACTATTGGATGGGGCGGCAGCGTAGCCTAGTGGTTAGAGCGTTGGACTAGTAACCGGAAGGTTGCGAGTTCAAACCCCTGAGCTGACAAGGTACAAATCTGTCGTTCTGCCCCTGAACAGGCAGTTAACCCACTGTTCCCAGGCCGTCATTGAAAATAAGAATGTGTTCTTAACTGACTTGGTTAAATAAAGGTTAAATAAAAAAAATGTTCTTATAGGCACTTTAGTATTGCCAGCCTAATCTCGGGAGTTGATAGGCTTGAAGTTATAAACAGCACTGTGCTTCAAGCATTGCTAAGAGCTGCTGGCAAAACGCAGTAAAGTGCTGTTTGAATGAATGCTTACGAGCCTGCTGCTGCCTACCACTGCTCAGTCAGACTACTCTGTCAAATATCAAATCATAGACTTAATTATAATATAATGAACATAGAAATACAAGCCTTTGGTCATTGATATGGTAAAATCCAGAAACTATCATTTCGAGGACAAAACGTTTATTCTTTCAGTGAAATACGGAACCATTCCATATAGCCTGACTGTTGCACAGAACGCAAGAGAAGTGACACAATTTCCCAAGTTAAAAGAAATTCATGTTTACAGGCAATATTAACAAAATATGCAGGTTAAAAAAATATTAGTTGTGTATCATACTTAGGCAGCCTTTTCCCTTTTCTCAATTGTGGGTTGTTGTCTTCGTTTAATATTTTATCGAACGGGTGGAAACCCTAAGTCTAAATATTGCTGTTACGTTGCACAACCTTCATTTTATGTCCTAATTACAGTTGAAGTCAGTGTTTTACATACACCTTAGCCAAATACATTTAAACTCAGTTTTCACAATTCCTGACATTTAATCTTCGTAAAATTCCCTGTCTTGGGTCAGTTAGGATCACCACTTTATTTTAAGAATGTGAAATGTCAGAATAATAGTAGAGAGAATTATTTATTTCAGCTTTTATTTCTTTCGTCACATTCCCAGTGGGTCAGAAGTTTACATACACTCAATTAGTATTTGGTATCATTGCCTTTAAATTGTTTAACTTGGGTCAAACATTTCGGGTAGCCTTCCACAAGCTTCCCACAATAGGTTGGGTGAATTTTGCCCCATTCCTCCTGAAAGAGCTGGTGTAACTGAGTCAGGTTTGTAGGCCTTCTTGCTCACACACGCTTTTTCAGTTCTGCCCAAATATATTCTATGTGATTGAGGTCAGGGCTTTGTGATGGCCACTCCAAGACCTTGACTTTGTTGTCCTTAAGCCATTTTGCCACAACTTTGGAAGTATGCTTGGGGTCAATGCCCATTTGGAAGACCCACATGTGATCAAGCTTTAACTTTCTGACCGATGTCTTGAGATGTTGCTTCAATATATCCACGTAATTTTCCTCTCTCATGATGCCATCTATTTTGTGAAGTGCACCAGTCGCTCCTGCAGCAAAGCATCTGCACAACATGATGCTGCCACCCCCGTGCTTCACGGTTGGGATGGTGTTCTTCGGCTTGCAAACCTCCTCCTTTTTCCTCCAAACAAAATGATGGTCATTATGGCCAAACAGTTCTATTTTTGTTTCATCAGACCAGAGGCCATTTCTTCAAGAAGTATGATCATTCTCCCAGTTGCAGTTGCAACCCGTAGTCTGGCTTTTTTATGGTTTTGGAAAAGTTACCCTTTTGCTTTCTGTCATTTAAAAAAAAAAGAAGCTATCTTGAGGTTGGCAGAGAGCAGGAGAGATGTTCTTCACCTCTCTTGCTGAGTGGCCTTTCAGGTTATGTCGATATAGGACTCGTTTTACTGTGGATGTAGATACTTTAGTACCTGTTTCCTCCAGCATCTTCACAAGGTTCTTTGCTGTTGTTCTGGGATTGATTTGCACTTTTCACACCAAAGTACGTTAATCTCAGAGACAGAACGCGTCTCCTTCCTTAGCGGTATTTTTTTATTTATTTTAATTTTAACGTTATTTTATTTGACCAGGTAAGTTGACTGAGAACACATTCTCATTTACAGCAACGACCTGGGGAATAGTTACAGGGGAGAGGAGGGGCATGAGTGAGCCAATATAACGGCTGCGTGGTCCCAAAGTGTTTATACTTGCATACTATTGTTTGTTCAGATGAATGTGGTACCTTCAGGCATTTGGAAATTGCTCCCACGGATGAACCAGACTTGTGGAGGTCTACAATTTCTTTTCTGAGGTCTTGGCTGATTTCTTTTGATTTTCCCATGATGTCAAGCAAAGAGGCACTGAGTTTGAAGGTAGGCCTTGAAATACATCCACAAGAACACCTCAAATTGACTTAAATGATGTCAATTAGCCTATCAGAAGCTTCTAAAGCCATGACACAATTTTCTGGAATTTTCCAGGCTGTTTAAAGGCACAGGCAACTTAGTGTATGTACAGTGCTGTATTGATTTTAAGAACGGCATTGATGTTTATGGTTAGGTACATTGGTGCAAAGATTGTGCTTTTTTTCAGCAATGCACTTTTTTGTGAAATCATCACCCATTTGGCGAAGTTGAAGTAGGCTGTGATTCTGTGATAAATGAACAGGCACTGCATTGATTATATGCAACGCAGGACAAGCTAGTTAACCTCGTAATATCATTCACCATGTGTACGTTAACTAGTGGTTATGTGAAGATTGGTTTCTTTAAGATACGTTTAATGCTAGCAACTTACCTCCGTGCAGCCACAAGGTCCTTTTGACGCTGCACTCTCTTAACAGGAAGTCAGCCTGCCACGCAGTTTCCTCGTAGATTGCAATGTAATCGGCCATAATCGGTGTCCAAAAAGTCTGATTACTGATTGTTATGAACTTGAAATCGGCCCTAATTTATAGCTGATTAATTGGTCGACCTTTTAGTCGGTCTGCGTCGCCCTATGGGACTCCCAACACTGGTTGGTTGTGATATGATGACTCGATGAAACAGTTTTTGTCCCATTGGTAGGATATACGTGATCGTACTTCGTATTTTCTTATGGATTGATTGTATGTTGGCTAATAGGACTGATGGTAAAGGTAGATTACCCTCTTGACGACGGATCCTTACAAGGCACCCAGACCTCCGTCTCTTTCTCCTGTGAATGATGGAGATGAGGGCCTTGTCAGGCGTCTGAAGTTAATCCTTCCCGTCCGACTCATTGAAGAAAAAGTATTTAGAAGTATTCATTGAAGAAAAAGTATTTAGAAGTATCTCCAGTACGGGGTGAGTAACCGCTGTCCTGAGATCTCGTAGATGTTTTCAGTTATAAGACACCGTGGCAGAAACATTATGTACAAAATCAGTTACAAATAACGCGAAGAAACATACGCAATCGCATAATTGGTTACGGGATCATAAAACTGAGGCCATCTCCTTCAGCGCCATTCTTCACATATGATCTATTACATAATAAAACACTAACCCATATGATCTATTACCCTAACCCATATGATCTATTACATAATAAAACACTAACCCATATGATCTATTACATAATAAAACACACTAACCCACTATGATCTATTACATAATAAAACACTAACCCATATGATCTATTACATAATAAAACACTAACCCATATGATCTATTACATAATAAAACACTACTCAACCCATATGATCTATTACATAATAAAACACTACTCAACCCATATGATCTATTACATAATAAAACACTAACCCATATGATCTATTACATAATAAAACACACTAACCCATATGATCTATTACATAATAAAACACTACTCAACCCATATGATCTATTACATAATAAAACACTCAACCCATATGATCTATTACATAACCCATAATCTAACATAATAAAACTACTCAACCCATATGATCTATTACATAATAAAACACTACTCAACCCATATGATCTATTACATATATAAAACTACTAACCCATATGATCTATTACATAATAAAACACTACTCAACCCATATGATCTATTACATAATAAAACACTAACCCATATGATCTATTACATAATAAAACACTACTCAACCCATACTATTACATAATAAAACACTAACCCATATGATCTATTACATAATAAAACACTAACCCATATGATCTATTACATAATAACACACTACTCAACCCATATGATCTATTACATAATAACACACTACTCAACCCATATGATCTATTACATCATAAAACACTACTCAACCCATATGATCTATTACATCATAAAACACTACTCAACCCATATGATCTATTACATAATAAAACACTACTCAACCCATATGATCTATTACATAATAAAACACTACTCAACCCATATGATCTATTACATCATAAAACACTACTCAACCCATATGATCTATTACATAATAAAACACTAACCCATATGATCTATTACATAATAAAACACTAACTATGATCTAACATAAAAACACTAACCCATATGATCTATTACATAATAACACACTACTCAACCCATATGATCTATTACATAATAACACACTACTCAACCCATATGATCTATTACATAATAAAACACTACTCAACCCATATGATCTATTACATCATAAAACACTACTCAACCCATATGATCTATTACATAATAAAACACTACTCAACCCATATGATCTATTACATAATAAAACACTACTCAACCCATATGATCTATTACATCATAAAACACTACTCAACCCATATGATCTATTACATCATAAAACACTACTCAACCCATATGATCTATTACATAATAAAACACTATATTACATAATAAAACACAACCCATATGATCTATTACATAATAAAACACTATATGATCTATTACATTATAAAACACTAACCCATATGATCTATTACATCTTAAAACACTATCAACCCATATGATCTATTACATAATAAAACACTACTCAACCCATATGATCTATTACATAATAAAACACAACTCAACCCATATGATCTATTACATCATAAAACACTACTCAACCCATATGATCTATTACATAATAAAACACTACTAACCCATATGATCTATTACATAATAAAACACTACTCAACCCATATGATCTATTACATCATAAAACACTAACCCATATGATCTATTACATAATAAAACACTATCAACCCATATGATCTATTACATAATAAAACACTACTCAACCCATATGATCTATTACATCACTAAAATATGGCTATTACATCATAAAACACTACTCAACCCATATGATCTATTACATCATAAAACACTACTCAACCCATATGATCTATTACATATAAAACACTACTCAACCCATATGATCTATTACATAATAAAACACTACTCAACCCATATGATCTATTACATCATAAAACACTACTATAACCCATATGATCTATTACATCATAAAATGGCTATATACCCATATGATATTATTAAAACATCTTTATAATATGGCTATAACCCATATGATCTATTACATCATAAAACACTACTAACCCATATGATCTATTACATCATAAAACACTACTCAACCCATATGATCTATTACATATAAAACACTACTCAACCCATATGATCTATTACATCATTTATAACCCATATGATCTATTATATATAAAACACAATCAACCCATATATCTATTACATCCTTTATAATATGATCTATTATATATATATATATTCATAATAAAACTTTAACCCATATGGCTATATATAAAACACTAACCCATATGATATTACATAATAACACACTATATATGATTTACATCACTTTATAACCCATATGATCTATTACATATATATACTTATATGATCTATTACATCATAAACATATATATATGGCTATTATATCATAAAACACTTCAACCCATATGATCTGATTACAAAAAACACTACTCAACCCATATGATCTATTACATGAACCCATATGATCTATTACATCATAAAACACTAGGCAACCCATATGATCTATTACATCATAAAACACTCTCAACCCATATGACTATTACATAATAAAACACCCACTCAACCCATATGATCTATTACATAATATGATCTAATAAAACTTCAAATATCATGTCATAGGCCCACCATGACATGAACGAACAAGCCTTTTCATACTTTATAATATGCCTGTATATATATATAATATTATACATGACTGAACAAAATATAAAACCAAAATTTCAACGATTTACAGTAAATACACGTCAGTCAGCCCTGATCTATAGACTTCACATGACTGGGCATAGGCCCACCCACTGGGGAGCCAGGCACAGCCTGATCTATGGACTTCACATGACTGGGCATAGGCCCACCCACTGGGGAGCCAGGCACAGCCTGATCTATAGACTTCACATGACTGGTCATAGGCCCACCCACTGGGGAGCCAGGCACAGCCTGATCTATAGACTTCACATGACTGGGCATAGGCCCACCCACTGGGGAGCCAGGCACAGCCTGATCTATAGACTTCACATGACTGGGCATAGGCCCACCCACTGGGGAGCCAGGCACAGCCTGATCTATAGACTTCACATGACTGGGCATAGGCCCACCCACTGGGGAGCCAGGCACAGCCTGATCTATAGACTTCACGTGACTGGGCATAGGCCCACCCACTGGGGAGCCAGGCACAGCCTGATCTATAGACTTCACATGACTGGGCATAGGCCCACCCACTGGGGAGCCAGGCACAGCCTGATCTATAGACTTCACATGACTGGTCATAGGCCCACCCACTGGGGAGCCAGGCACAGCCTGATCTATAGACTTCACATGACTGGGCATAGGCTGAGCCAGGCACAGCCTGGCACCACCCACTGGGGAGCCAGGCACAGCCTGATCTATAGACTTCACATGACTGGGCATAGGCCCACCCACTGGGGAGCCAGGCACAGCCTGATCTATAGACTTCACGTGACTGGGCATAGGCCCACCCACTGGGGAGCCAGGCACAGCCTGATCTATAGACTCACGTGACTGGGCATAGGCCCACCCACTGGGGAGCCAGGCACAGCCTGATCTATAGACTTCACGTGACTGGGCATAGGCCCACCCACTGGGGAGCCAGGCACAGCCTGATCTATAGACTTCACGTGACTGGGCATAGGCCCACCCACTGGGGAGCCAGGCACAGCCTGATCTATAGACTTCACGTGACTGGGCATAGGCCCACCCACTGGGGAGCCAGGCACAGCCTGATCTATAGACTTCACGTGACTGGGCATAGGCCCACCCACTGGGGAGCCAGGCACAGCCTGATCTATAGACTTCACGTGACTGGGCATAGGCCCACCCACTGGGGAGCCAGGCACAGCCTGATCTATAGACTTCACGTGACTGGGCATAGGCCCACCCACTGGGGAGCCAGGCACAGCCTGATCTATAGACTTCACGTGACTGGGCATAGGCCCACCCACTGGGGAGCCAGGCACAGCCTGGCATAGGCCCACCCACTGGGGAGCCAGGCACAGCCTGATCTATAGACTCCACGTGACTGAATAAGTCAGAATGAGTTTTTCCCCTCAAAAGGGCTTTATGACAGAGAGACATTCTACTTGGTTTCATCAGCTGTCCAGGTGGCTAGTCTCAGTCTCCCGCAGGTGAAGAAGCCTGATGTGGAGGTCCTGGGTGGGTGTGGTCTGCGTGAGGCCGGTTGGAAGTACTGGCAATTTCTCTAAGACGGCGTTGGAGGCAGCTTATGGTAGAGGAATTTACAGTACCAGTCAAAAGTTTGGGCACACCAAATCATTCCAGGTGTTTTATTTGTACTCTTTTCTACATTGTAGAATAATAATGAAGACATCAACTATGAAATAACACATAATGGAATCATGTAGTAACCAAAAACATGTTAAATAAATATTATAAATATTATATTTTATATTTGAGATTCTTAAAATTAGCCACCCTTTGCCTCGATTGCCTCACTTTACATGTTGCGTTTATATTTTTTGTTCAGTGTAGTTTCTATCAGTTTTAGAAACATATGATGATGTCATAGTGAATTCATGTGAATGAACAAGCCCTTCCAGACTTTATAATATGGCTGTATATAAACTTACTATATATAGTTGCTATCAGTTTTTAGGAACATCTACCCAAAATGTTTCACCTTCTTATTTTTTACTTTCGCCAAAATGTCATGACATCAGTGATAGTCAAGATATAAACAATTAAATAGCGTGTCGAACCCTTTCAAAAATGGGTAGATGTTACTGATGTGCTTTCTGTCTTCGGCGTAAAAACTAGTTTTGGACTTCTACACAATGTTTTATTGACTTATTTTCGCTTTAAGGAAGTGCGTAGGTCACATCCTGTATCATACAGCTATGAAGGTTATATAATTACAACCACCTGCTTGATAGGAATCCAGCGATGTCTGTGTCATAGAACTGTCTAGTGTTTTGTGTTCTGACTTGTAAAACAGAATGAATAAAATAAGTCATGTAAACATTATCAGTAATTACCAGGAAACTCTACAACATTTGTTTTAAAGTCACACCAAGATTGTTAAAACTGGCCTTAGGTTATTGAGGGATCTGATTAGGATTTACTCTCGTAGCAAGGCCGTTTTATCATGTGAAGGTTTCATTCAGGTCTCTATTTTAAAATAACACTGTCTTTGGCAGGAGAAAGACCAGACACAGAGGATCCAGAGCCAGGGACGTCCAAACCAGCAAGACGACACCAGTGCTCCCACTGTAGAAAGGGTTGTAACCGGTTATGGGACCTGAAACAACACGAGAAAATACACACAGGGGAGAAGCCTTACCACTGCTCCCAGTGTGGAAAGAGTTTTAACCAGAAAGGACACCTGATCCAACATGAGAGAATACACACAGGGAAGAAGCCTTACGACTGCTCCCAGTGTGGAAAGGGTTTTAACCAGAAAAGCTACCTGAAAAAACACGAGAGAATACACACAGAGGAGAGGCCTTACCACTGCTCCCAGTGTGGAAAGAGTTTTACCTACTTGTGTAATCTGAAAACACATGAGAGAATACACACAGGAGAAAAGCTGTACTGCTGCTGCCAGTGTGGAAGGAGTTTTACCCACTTACGTAACCTGAAAACACATGAGAGAATACACACAGGGGAGAAGCCTTACCATTGCTCCCAGTGTGGAAAGAATTTTGCCCACTTAAATAACCTGAAAACACATGAGCAAGTACACACAGGTGATAAGCCTTACTGCTGCTCCCAGTGTGGAAAGAGTTTTAACCAGAAAAGCTACCTGAAAAAACACGAGAGAGTACACACAGGAGAAAAGCCTTACCACTGCTCCCAGTGTGGGAAGGGTTGTAACCAGTTAGGTGACCTGAAACGACATGAGAGAATACACACAGGAGAAAAGCTGTACCACTGCTCCCAGTGTGGAAAGGCTTGTAACCACCTAGGTGACCTGAAACGACATGAAAGAATACACACAGGAGAAAATCTGTACTATTGCTCCCAGTGTGGAAAGTGTTGTAACCACTTAGGTGACCTGAAACGACATGAGAGAATACACGCAGCAGAAAAGCTGTACCACTGCTCCCAGTGTGGAAAGAGTTTTACCCACTTACGTAACCTGAAAACACACGAGATAATACATACAGGGGAGAAGCCTTACCACTGCTCTCAGTGTGGAAAACGTTTTATCCACTTATGTAACCTGAAAACACATGCACAATTACACACAGGGGAGAAGCCTTACCACTGCTCCCAGTGTGGAAAGAGTTTTAATCAGAAAAGCTACCTTAAAAAACACGAGAGGTCACACACAGTAGAGAAGCCTTATCACTGCTCTCAGTGTGGAAAGGGTTGTAACCAGTTAGGGGACCTGAAACGACATGAGAGAATACACACAGGAGAGAAATCTTACCACTGCTCCCAGTGTGGAAAGGGTTTTAACCAGTTAGGGGACCTGAAACGGCATGAGAGAATACACACAGGAGAGAAGGCTTATCGCTGCTCCCAGTGTGGAAGGGGTTTTAACCAGTTAGGGGACCTGAAACGGCATGAGAGAATACACACAGCAGAAAAGCTGTACCACTGCTCCCAGTGTGGAAAGAGTTTTACCCAGTTATTGAACTTGAAAACACATGAGAGAATACACACACAGGGGAGAAGCCTTACCACTCCTCCCAGTGTGGAAATTGTTTTGATCAGTTAGGTAACATGAGAACACATGAGATAAAACACACAGGAGATCAGGATGTAGGCTACTGAACAGTAGGAAAGAGGACAGATTTAGGCTGCTGAACAGTAGGACAAATATATGCCTCTGAACAGTGGGACATCGGAGAGGTGCAAGCCTGATACGTGGTGGAGAGGCTGCAGAGACTCGGGGAATTTGTGTTAGGTATTGACTTTCCAGTGTTTTCTCTACTGCATGTATTTTTATGTAAATAAACTTATCTCAGACTGATTTTGGGGATAATTAAGCACTGGCCCATAGGGATGTGTATCACAGTATCATAGGATATCATAGGGATGTGTATCACAGTATCATAGGATATCATAGGGATGTGTATCACAGTATCATAGGATATCATAGGGATGTATATCATCGGATATCATAGGGATGTGTATCACAGTATCATAGGATATCATAGGGATGTATATCACAGTATCATAGGATATCATAGGGATGTGTATCATAGGATATCATAGGGATGTGTATCACAGTATCATAGGATATCATAGGGATGTATATCATAGGATATCATAGGGATGTGTATCACAGTATCATAGGATATCATAGGGATGTGTATCACAGTATCATAGGATATCATAGGGATGTATATCACAGTATCATAGGATATCATAGGGATGTATATCATAGGATATCATAGGGATGTATACAGTATCATAGGATATCATCATAGGATATCATAGTATCACAGTATCATAGGATATCATAGGGATGTGTATCACAGTATCATAGGATATCATAGGGAATCATAGGGATGTATATCATAGGATATCATAGGGATGTGTATCACAGTATCATAGGATATCATAGGGATGTGTATCACAGTATCATAGGATATCATAGGGATGTATATCATAGGATATCATAGGGATGTGTATCACAGTATCATAGGATATCATAGGGATGTGTATCACAGTATCATAGGATATCATAGGGAATCATGGGGATGTATATCATAGGATATCATAGGGATGTGTATCACAGTATCATAGGATATCATAGGGATGTGTATCACAGTATCATAGGATATCATAGGGATGTGTATCACAGTATCATAGGATATCATAGGGATGTGTATCATAGTAGTGTCCTGAATGGTCCTATAATGTAAACTTCCCAACAGGAAATAAATTCTATACAAAATAATTTTCACTTTAAGTTCAATTATATTTTCATCAAACTAACAAGCAAATACTTTATGATTCTATTGTTACTAATCAACAGTATCATAGGATATCATAGGGAAGTATGGATGTATATCTTTAGGATATCATATGTATCATGTCTGTAGGATATCATGTATTTTGGGATGTATATCACAGTATATCAGGATATCATAGGGATGTAGTATCACAGATAGGATATCAAGGGAATCACAGTATCATAGGATATCATAATAATTTTCATTTAGTCAAACTAGCATCATAGATGTGTATCACAGTATCATAGAATAGTATAGAATACAGTATGTACATATGGATGTGTAGACTAAGATACAGTAGGATATATAGGGAATACAGTATATACATATGAATGGTAGAATAGATAGAATGTATATGAGATGAGTAATGCATAGACTAAGATACAGTAGAATAGTATAGAATCAGTATATACATATGAGATGAGTAATGCATAGACTAAGATACAGAGAATAGTATATACAATATACATATGAGATAGTAATGCATAGACTAAGATACAGTAGAATAGTATAGAATACAGTATGTACATATGAGATGAGTAAATAGACTGTCAGTAGAATAGTATAGAATACAGTATGTACATATGAGATGAGTAATGCCAGATATATAATAGTATAGAATACAGTATATACATATGAGATGAGTAATGCCAGATATGTACATATTACAGGCTCATTCCTTAAAGTGGTCAGTGATTTCTGGTCTATGCCAAGCAGCTAGTGATAGTGATGGCTGTTTAACAGTCTGATGGCCTTGAGATATAAGCTGTTTTTCAGTCTCTCGGTCCCAGCTTTGATGCACCTGTACTGACCTCGCCTTCTGGATGATAGCGGGGTGAACAGACAGTGGCTCAGGTGGTTGATGTTATTTTTGGCCTTCCTATATCAGGTGCTGTAAGAGGTCGAGACGTTTGCCCCCCCGATAATGCGAGAACCACCCTCTGGAGAGCTTTGTAGTTCTGATACAGCCCGACAGGATGCTCAATTGTGCATCTGTAAAGGTTTATGAGGGTTTTAGGTTCAAGCCAAATATCTTTATCCTTCCCGGCTGTATGTAATGAAACAAAACAATTTGAGCTAATAACGTAAAACAAATGGTACATAAACAAACAAAATACCGGAGTTGCTTAATTAAGAACTAGTCATCTCCATTCGACGCCATCATTTTACAACTAAGCTAACACATTAGTTAGAAAGTTACCTTGTCAATCAGGTTGCTATGGGGGAGGGTCATGTCCAGCAGTTTTACTCACAGCAGGGTATTCAAGTAGATGATTTTTCATTTGAAAAGGTGTCTTGAGGAACTGTGCTAGAGAGGCTGAAAGAACTTGACCGTTTCATAGTAACTGGCCTTTTCCTGACACATTTCTTAGTATTATCATTGTAACTCACATTGTGAATCTGTCTATTTGAACTAGGGCTAATTCTGTGAACTAAAACCTGCAAGGGTCATTCCTTTATATAAAAAAAAAGAGAATACCTTAGATCATGGAAACTATCCAACTCTCAATCCCGTGCTTTATCGAAGGTCACGGAAAAGATTATGTTCAAGCAGATTGACAGTTCTATTTTCTTTCTTACTTCCTTCCTTATGTGCTCAGTCAGATATAGTAGGCGGGTGAGGGATTTCAAGCCAGATTGGAGCTCATATAATAGGTAATGTGAGGAAATAGAACTGTCAATCTGCTTATTTTCTTACATTACCTATTATATGAGCTCCAATCTGGCTTCAGGAAATCCCATTCCACCTGACACCCGCCTACTATATCTGACTGAGCACATAAGGAAGGAAGTAGACGGAGGAACATTTTGTGGTACGGTTTAGATCTTCAAAAGGCGTTCGATAGGGTGGATCATGAGATTCTGTTCATCAAACTAAGATCAATGGGCTTTAACTTCTTAGGCAGCATTGGGAAGTTTGGATGAAAAGCGTGCCCAGAGTAAACTGCCTGTTACTCAGGGCCAGAAGCTAGGATATGCATATGCATGGTAGTATTGGATAGAAAACACTCTCATGTTTCCAAAACTGTTAAAATAATGTCTGTGAGTATAACAGAACTCATATGACAGGCGAAAACCTGAGAAGAATCCAACCAGGAAGTGGGAATTTTCAAGTTTGTAGTTTTCAAGTGAATGTCTATACAGTATCCTGTGTCTGTGGGGTCAGATTGCACTTCCTAAGGCTTCCACTAGATGTCAACAGTCTTTAGAAGTTATTAAGGAAGGAAGTAGACGGAGGAACATTTTGTGGTACGGTTATGTTAGAGTGGATCATGAGATTCTGTTCATCAAACTAAGAGCCATGGGCTTTAACTTCTTAGTGCTTGGCGGCAGCATTGGGAAGTTTGGATTGGCTTTAACAACTTAGCAGTGAAATGGGCTCAGCTCTTACCCGCAAGGAAGAAAACAGATGGTGGAATGTGGATGGGACCCTGTCTAAACCCAAAATCTGGAACTGCGGGGTTCCCCAAGGGTGTATGCTGGGTCCACTTTTATTTATATTGTATATAAATGATATGAAATCTGCCTGTACATGTGACCTTTTCCAATATGCAGATGATTCTGCACTGTTGGTTTCCCAAAGACAAAAATGTGGTTGAGAAAGACAAAGATGTGGTTGAGAAAGACAAAGATGTGGTTGAGAAAGCCCTCAGTGCTGAACTTCTGAATGTCAGTAAATGGCAATAATGACAATAAGCTGTCACTTCACCTTGGAAAAACAGAGTCCATCTTGTTCGGTTCCAAAGTGAAACTGAGGAAATCCCCAGTTTTGAAGGTGGTAGTAGGTGACATAGTAGTCGCAGCAAAAGACTATGTTAAGTATCTTGGATGTGTGCCAGATAACCATCTGACAGGGGAGATCATGGCACACAATGTTATTACCAAAGTGAACCATAAAATTAGGTTCCTGGCTAGAACCTCCAAATATCTGGATAAGAATGCAATGTGGACATTGGCAGGGGCTCTTGTTCAGTGTCACTTTGACTATGCATGCTCTTCCTGAGACAGTAGTGCCCCCCCTCAAGATAATACAAAATAAATTGCAGACAACTTCCAGCACTTACGCATCTTGACTATTCCCACTTTGAAAGCCTTAGATGGCTTAAAGTGGAGGAGCGAGTCGCTCAGATAAAATTGTCTTGTACATCAGATTGTCCACAGTATGGTTCCCAGATACTGTTGTAACTACTTTGACTTAGTAATCAATCAAATGTAATCAAATGTATTTTTTAAAGCCCTTCTTACATCAGCTGATGTCACAAAGTGCTGTACAGAAACTCAGCCTACAAAACCCCAAACAGCAAGCAATGCAGGTGTAGAAGTTATGGCCTATCCATAGCTATTCAACTAGAAGGAGTCAAACTGTTCCTTTTAGATTTAATGTGGTATAAGGGGAAAGACATGGTTTTTATACTCAGCTGACATTCTGAATAATCTCCCAAAGAATTTGGTACTTATAACCGCCATGGGTCAAGTTCTCACTGAAAAAAAATGGCTAAATTGTAGCATGTCTCAAAAGTGAGTGGTGCCTGTTGTTTATTATATTGTGATTGTCTTGTGTATATATATATCTGTTAAGCATGATTGTGTTATCCTTCATGATTTTCTTAAATTGTATGTGGAGCGTCACCAGCTGGAGCAACCTTATGTATGTGTTTTACAAATTGTCTATTAAATTCAATCAATATACATGTTCATATTAAGCTTCTACTTCTGTGTACAGGAAAGTATTATTTGTAAGATGGAATAGAAAATATATCAACTTATTGTTAAATTATTATGACGTTCTTTCCAACACAAAAAGTGTAGTAACTATTGTTTCCAAACTGCGTTACCCACTCCAGCCAGCAGATGGCGATGGGCGTCTTTCAGGTGATGCTTCTTGCGTGACGTATAATGGACTGGACGGACGCTTCTTCAGGAACAACAACACGGCTACTCTTTCAACCACCTCGGTAGCTTGCTAGCCAACATAAAACTGAAAGATTGATTCTTTAGACCATGTTATTGTACATTAGCTAATCTCAGTGTTTTAGACAAATTTCGGTTGACGTATCTACTGGTGAACTTTAACCTAATGTGCTTGTTCAATTTGCAAACTAGGCTAGTCGCTAATGCTAACTAACTAGCTAACATCCCTGACCATGAGCTCACTAAACTACTCCTCCCTTGCTAATGAAGAGGAGGTCTACTGGACGGAGAAAGAAGCTCTGGGGCTGAACATTGTCGCGAAAGAAGAAGAAGAGGATATTACAGTGAAAGGAGAGAAAGAAGCTTTCAGAATTAAAAAGGAAGAGGAGGATGGTATTACAGTGAAAAATGAGAAAGAACCTATTGTAGTGAAAGAGGAAGGGGGGATAGAGGCTGTCACAGTGGTAGAGGAGGTAGAAGCTTTCAGAATGGAAGAGTATAGAACCTTTAGGAGTGAGAGGGGATAGAGGCTGTCACAGTGGTAAAGTGAAAGGAGGATGTTAGGAGTGGGAGGGAAAGGCTGCCAGAGGGAAGAGGATATACTATCTCAATAAAGGTGAAGGAGGAAGTCGTTTTGGGAGTGAAAGAGGAGGAGACAGAAGATCCGATTAACACCAGTGAGTACTGTCTTAAAAACACTCATGTGGTTTTAAAGGTTTGAAAGGGGCATTCTACTGAAGTTCAACATTTGAATATGTTGTTCACTGAATAAATTGTTAAAGGTGCAATCCGTCATTGGTACATATATTTTTGTTACTTTTATATTAGATTAATGGAATTATCCATGTGGTCTATATTAAAGTGCTCTTCATCTAATATAACAGGCTTTTAAAAGTCAATATTGGTGCATCATTTATACTTAGAGTATCAAAGATCAATGGGACGCAAAATTCACCCAATTCATCGAACGATCCTTTTACATTTGCATCACAAACAATATTTTATAAAATCACGATGAAAGTGGCCATTTTAGGCCCTTTTTAGACATATTCATGCCTCTTGTAAGACTGTGATTGCAATAGAAGATCATAAGTTTACCATCTGTTTGATGTTCTCATTCACACAGGAGAGAGACATGACTATGGTGGATCCTCTGCGGAGCCTCAACAACATCCTGATGCTGACGAGGAAGAGAAGAGTCTCTCCAGATCAGAACACCAGATGGTACAGCTTGGTCTGGTCTAGCATACAGCTTGCTCTATCGGGGTCTGGGTTTCTGAAAAGCACTTTATGGCAACAGTGACATCAGCATCCATAATGATCTGTGTCCCCTCTTTATGGTTACCAGGACAACGCTAGCCCTTCCTCCCTCACGGAGTCCCCGTGTCATGCCTCTCCTGGTAGCACGTTACTGCTGGGTATGAAGAGGTTGTCTGTGCTGCTGGTTGACTGCAGGAAAACAGAGGGGCTGAGTGGAACTGTGAGCGGAGGAGAAGAGAAGAAAGGATCAGATTTGACACATCAAAGTAAGTGCTGTAGTTTAGTTTGAACAAATAAAAATAGATCTGCCCTCTATCTGTTACCAGGACAACCAGTCTTGAAGGAGTTCCCACATATGCTAAGCACATGTAAAAAAAAAAGTGAACTTCTAAATAAATAAATAATGCCTTTTTTTCACCTTTATTTAACCAAGTTCTCATTTACAACTGCGACCAAGATAAAGCAAAGCAGTGCTACAAAGACAACAACAGCACAGTTACACATGGGATAAACAAAGGTACAGACAGTAACACAATAGAAAAGTACATGTGTACAGCATGTTCAAATGTAGTAAGATTAGGAAGGTAAGGAAATAAATAGACCATAGGCCAATTTAGCATTAACACTGGAGTGATAGATGTGCAGATGATGATGTGCAATTAGAGATACTGGGGTGAAAAAAAAACAATATGGGGATGACAATACAAAAGAGAAGTTTAACAGGTTAGTTAGTTATTGTCTAGCCCAGCTGATTTGCAGGGATCTTTGCAGCTCTTTCAGAACATCAGGATCTGGATATGGGTGGGGGGAGGCTTAAGCAAGTAGCTGCAGGGGGTGCAGAGCTGTTTCTTGGGTAGGGGTAGTAGCTGCAGAGGGTGCAGAGCTGTTTCTCGGTAGGGGTAGTAGCTGCAGGGGGTGCAGAGCTGTTTCTCGTGTAGGGGTAGTAGCTGCAGGGGGTGCAGAGCTGTTTCTCGGGTAGGGGTAGTTGCTGCAGGGGTTCAGAGCTCTTTACCGGGTAGGGATAGTAGCTGCAGGGGTGCAGAGCTGTTTCTCAGGTAGGGGTAGTTGCTGCAGG